>NW_006774075.1:652395-655523 GCF_000442215.2 Lipotes vexillifer
ATTCCTGCTTGAAGATACACCTTCAAATGGATCAAATTTAATTGCAGTGTGGCCCTTAGCTAGTTCAAATTCCTCAGTCAATTCACCTCAGACTCATCTTCTTTCAAGACTAAACGACCCCATTTTTCTTAATCTCTTCTCATGTTCCATAATCTTTTCCATTCCATTTATCATTTTTGTTGCCCTGTTCTCTCTCCAACTTAGCTATAATGTTCCTCAAATAAGATCTTCTATCAGATGGGCACATGCTTAAAATCTCCTCTTCTATACTCACACTAGGCCAACTAAGAAGCTGCCCTGGTAGTTTCAGCTTGCACAGTTATTATGAGCCTCGAGTCTGTGGAATGTTAGATACAGTATTCTAAAGAGGTGGGAAGAGTTGACATTTCCTTGTGTAAATATTTTGAGGCAACATGGTACTTTGCCTGAAAAATAAAAAGATGAGTCTTCAAATCCCAACAAAGTAAGTGCTTTGCCTATAATATGGATTTTTTGATGTCTGTATTAAAGAGCTACTTTGCAATTTCAGGAGATAATGTCATAACTGTAAATAAATAAATATGGTTTCCTTTCCCCAAATACCCAGTGACTCTTGACAAGAGTTTATCTATCATTATCAAGGCAATGAGTCTGATGTGAATTCAGGGTCTTTGCAATAATGGACCAAATTCATCATAAGATAGTATTTGCTTAAAAAAATTAAGTAAGCAAGAAAAAGCAAATGTTACCTAAAAAAGTTAGTCTGCAGTCCTCTGAGGCACCTCGAAAAAGAAAGAAACACTGGTGCAAGAAACATCAATTACAAAAGCCCCTGAGTGATAAACAGCTACTTCCATGCAAGTAGTAATTACTGTCTCCTGGAGCTGACCCAGAGAATCTCTGTAGGGAGCAAATGTAATAGTGTAGTTGGAGCCATATGCCATGGGCATCTCTATGCTCTGATGGAGAGGACTCATTTGGGAATGAGTTGGAAGAAGTCATGTGTGTTTATGCAAAACAATCTTGCCATTCTGTTATAAAGAGCTCAAATGCTATATTCAGATTCTTAAGGGAAAGGCAGAGTGGCAAGACCAGAAGTTGGGCAAAGCAGTTCACTGGTTAGATTTTGAGAGCAACCACTCAACTAAAACAGGCATGGAGAGCATATCTAAAAGGCTTGGAATATTTGTTGCCAATAGTGCTGAGCATTTCAAATGCATTTGGCAGTTTCAACACTTGGAAGTCAAAAGAGTAACTACCTTTGTGTTGTTTAGTGGTAAATGATATAGCACCAATTTTCCTAGTTTAGGGGAAAATGATAATTTGTTGGCCCTGGCAACAGAAAATTTTGATCATATTCTGGCTTCAGATACAGATGGATCCACAGATCAGTGGTATCCTCAGGATTCAATCTTTATCCATCTCTGAACTATGCTTTCCTCTGTATTTGTTCCACTGTCAGGCAGAGTCTTCATTCATGATGGCAAGATAGCTGCCAGCAACTCCAAGGTTATATTTCTATCCTATCCTCTCAACCATGTCAGTAGAAAAAATGTGTTTCTCTCCCAATAGTTTTAAAAGAAATCCAGAATGAGTCTTATTGACTCAGATTGATCTGGCTTGTTTCATAAGTCCGTCTCCAGACCAATCACCCTGGCCAGAGGAATATGATTCTCTGATTGGTCAGACATGGGTCACTTCTACTGCCTCACTCACAGTGCCTCCCTTGGAGTTAGGAGCAAGATTAGCCCTCTCTCCCAACAATTGCATGGGTTAACTGGTGTTTCTCCAAAGGAAAACCATAGTGTTGGTATCAGAAGAAGAAATAATTTTTTTAAAAAAGTCAGGTGTTTAATTCTCCATAGAATTAAAAGCAAAAGAGCTATTCTGGAAAACCCCATAGGACTATAAAAAGTAGACAGTGGCATTCCTCTCACATTTAAATATGTACTTATGTATATTTCTGACTACTACAACTGCCCCAGAGATGTTTAAAACGCTACTGGGAACAGAAATCCCTTTAGTCATGTGAAGTTGGCTTTCTAGCTCTCAAAAGACATGAGATCAATTATTCTAACCCTAGAAATCACTCATTTTTTAAATTGTTTTTGCTGTTTGTTTGTTTGTTTGCTTGTTATAAGGTATGAGAACACTCTAAGTGCTTTACAAATATTAACCCATTTAATTGTTAAAACAGTCCCATTTAATTACAATTTAATTATTCTTCTTTCCCTGTTATTAAAACAGTCCTGAGAAGTAGTATTATTGACAGTTATTTACACATGAGAAAACTTGGTCACAGAAGGTTTAATGACTTGTGGTTCCACAGCCATTGATGGCAAGACTGGGATTAAGACACAAATTTCTTAGACCTTTTTTCTGCATAATGCTCATTCCCACTCTAAGTTAGCAATACCATTTGAAAAGCAGGAAAAGTGAATTCTAATTTTATTGTGAAGTAGAAAGCTATTTTGCAATCATCCTATACAACACTTCAAATCCTTGTCTTTCCATAGTTTTTAACCCTTATACAGCCACTTGAAGAGAACTGAGAGTCGTTCAGAGCTCCATAGATTTAGGTTTTATACAGTTTGGCAGCCATTTCTGCAGTATGGCAGGTGATTGTATGTCCAAAGCAGTTGGAGCTTTATGAGTTCAAAACTCATTTCTACCACTTTCTAGATGTATGAATTTAAATAGGGTTTTTTAAGCTCTGTTTTCAATTATTTTCCCAAATATTAAATAGGTATGATATTTGTCCCTCCTTCATGATATTTGTCCCTCCTTCTGATAGCTATTTTGAGGATTAAATGAATTATACATGAAAATGCCTTAGGACAGTCCCTTGTACACAAGATGCACTCAACATATTTAGTTTTACTATTATTGTTATTGCTCCTGTTATCGTTGTTGAAAGTAACCGCCATAACATAATTACCAAGAACTAAACAATCAGGAAGCAGAGGCTATGCTTAATAAAAAGCCTATGTGGTTAATAAAAAGATAAATATAAAACAATTATTTTTCTGTGATTTTGAAAGCACTAGTGGAGCTTGAAATATACAAATCCAAATATATACATGGGGAATTGATGACTACAATTTACTCTCCAGTCATCAAGAATGGATTCTCAGCAGGAAAGGAAGACG
>NW_006774075.1:655593-718117 GCF_000442215.2 Lipotes vexillifer
CAGCAGGAAAGGAAGACGAACATCTAAATGAACAAAAGAATCAACCATTCAAATGGTATCAGCTCTGTGAATTTGTCTAGTTACTTCCTGAAACTTTGGACACCACATTTGCTCCTTTGAGATCATCATATCTATGCCCAGTCACTTATGGAGGCTTCAATAAAATACTGTGATAGTTTGTGCTATATAGTGGGTACACAGCACAGTGTGGAGATTAACTTGGATACTCATGGATGCAGGATTCTGTCTGACTTTAATTACCCTAAATTATATTCTTTCCACTAGCACTGTGTTTCAAAATTAATGCAAATACAGTCTCCAGGTCAGTAAACTAAAATTCAGAAAGATTCTAACATATTTAAAATATTTTTTAAAAAGCTATTAAGTGACTCTAAAGTACATCATCATTTCTTTCCTCTACCACCTGTTCTAAATTTTTCTGTTTTGGCTAGCAACTTCAGCTGTCTGTGTATTTTATTGGGTGGAATGAGCCAAATCTTTATCCCCAAATTTTGCCATAAACTCCACACAGTGTCTTTCACAAACATTAATACGCTTCACTCCATAAAGTCATCCAGATCATGCAGTCCAAGCAGCAGGGCCACTTGCATGGAGCCATAAACTTCCACAGAGCCATTTTCTCCTCTGGGCCCCATCAAACATGTCTGACTTTTGGGTCATTCAGGGTATGGATTAGAGCAATATTTCCAAGTGTGGTATTGGCTTTCTCCGGAACCTGAAAACTTCTATGAGATACTGTGCTTCCTTCATCACCAAGTGAGATAGAAAATACAATCATCCGTCCTTTAGTTTGGAAGGTATGTCACAGCATGTCCCAAATCACTGGAATCCTAAAATTTTCACTGATGTATCTTCATCATGTTATCTCCTATTTTCTCGAGGGCATGTGTCTTACTGAGGCCTCTCATCCACTTGCCACATCTTGCTCATTCATGCCAGTTAGCATGATGTCATTATAGATTGGACCAGTGGGATGCTCTGAGGTATATCAAGAGAGTCCAGCTTTCCTCATTCTATATTTTGACAGAACATGGGAGAATTTTCACATAGCTCTGGGGCATGACTATAAATGCATACTGTTTTGGTTTTTTTTTATTTGAAGGTAAACTTCTTTTGATCTACCCTTTTGATAGGGATGGGAAAAAATTATTCACCAGATCAATAGCTGAATACCATGTACTTAGGATATTTTTATCTGTTCTAGCAAATATACCACATCTGGCACTATATCTGCAATTGAGATACTACTCAATTGAGTGGACAGTATCCTACTATTATCTTTCAGAATTCATCTGACTTTTATAAGGTAGAGACTGGTGAATCAAATGGAGATATGATAGGATGCACTACCCTATATTCTTTAGGTTTTTAGGTAGCATTAATTTCTGTCATTTTCCTGATTTTTTTTTTTTTTCTAGCTGTCTTAGCAAGAGAGAGAGTTTCAGTTTCAGAGGTTTCACTTGGCCTTCCTAACTACTGTGGCTCTTATTCCACAATAAAAGAATCAAAATGAGCATATCTTTGTCAATTATTTATTCAGAGACTGAGAAACAACCACTGGGTGTGTCCTTGGACCCACTGGATACACTGGTGAGCCAGACCTGGGCCAGGACATCATTTATTACTTTGCTATATACTTCCACTTTACTAGAGGAGTCATGAAACATGGATATTAACTCGAATCCTCCCTTCTTGAAATATTTGGATAGTCTTCTTTCCCTGTTGTAAACGTCTGAAGGCCCTTTTGGGAAGTATTGTGGAAATATTACTCTATATTTGACCTGGTTTTCTAGGATCTTTTCTTCTGAAGATCTAGCCTCTCTTTCAGTCAATAGATTCCAGATGTGAAAATTGGCTTCTATTTAGAAGCTGAACGTGAGATCATGACTTTCTTTGGGTAGCTATTCTCAGTCTCCTGATCGTTCAGACTTGGTATTTTTTTGTTAGTAAAGACTGTGCAGTATGCTTTTAGCTATTGTTCTGGACACAACCTTCATAGATCCCTACAGGTCAGGACTTCCTGGATGCCACTCCAGCCCTGCTGTTCCTTATGATAGTTACACCCCCTTGCCTTCTGAGAATTAAGCACTGCCACCTAGCCTCTTTTATTTGAAACCCTATCATTTCCAATGCTATAAGGAGCCAACTGTGTAACATATCCCAATGTCAAGGGATGATATCTCAGAGGAAAACCATCACTGAGTTTCTCAGTGATGTTGACACCCTTTTAACCAGTGAACTCTTTATTAATTTGGCAAACAAAATGTTCTCTGGGCTCCCCCATGGAACATAACCGCCCAGTGGGGTTTTCAGGTTTACACCCACTCTCACATGCCTACTTCTTGGAGTTTTCTGAGCTCCTCTTCCATGGTGTGGCATGAGTTACAGTATTTCTACTTCATTTAATGTGCATCATAACTGTCTCCGAGCTCCTAAGAGCCCTCCTAGCAGATGTTAGCACAGTCCCCTGTACCCTTATCAGAGTGTTAAATTCCACCGCTCCCCCCAGAAGTATGCTCACATACAATACAGCATTTACAATCAGGTCAGTCTGATTTCAGACTCAGTGTTCTTTGATTCATTTCCCCTTTGTTAAAAAGGTTTGCATTTTTTCTAATTTAAATAGGTAATAAGCAGTTTACCATCTTTCTCTCAGAATGGACTCATGTTGTTTTTTAACAGAAGGTCCTAAAATACATGCTGGTGAATCCTGACCAATAATGAAGAAGGAACAATGAGTGTGAAAACTCAATTTCCTAGCTAATTTCTGTGAATTTCCCTCATATACATACAGGAAAATATATTTAATATAATTAAAAGAACTTTTATTTTCGTAAGATTCAATAGATTCCTCCTAACAGAATATTGGAAGTAAAATGACCAATCAGTTTAATGGAGTAATAAATGATTAAGCAATCATAATTATAAATAATAAATCCATCAATAAATGATTGTATCTGAAATCTATTTTTCTGGTTTTGTTCACTGGTCAATATCAAGCATCTAAGGTAGTGCCTGGCACATACTACTTTCCCAACAAATATTTGGTAATGAACGACCATTAGGAAATAATATATGCTTATATGTTTGTGTGTGTGTGTGTATGTGTGTGTGTGTGTGTGAACATATATAGTTTTAAGATATCATTTTAATACAATTAAATAGATGCTTATTTTAAAATATTTAAGCAATGTAGATATCTCTAGTAAAATGTGAAAGTTGTACTTCACTCTCAACTTAATGTGTTTAATTCATTCATTTAGCAAATAGAGAATCTTCTATGTGACAATGACTATGCTATGTGCAAGAGATATAACATTTAGCAAAAATAGAATGATCCTCTTCAGAGTAACCACTGTTACCATACTGGTGTTTATCCCTCCAGATATTTTCTTGTCTATTTTTAAATACAAAAACACCCACATAAACACACACATTCACATGCCAAACAAACATTTTTTTAACATAAATGAAATTACCCTGTATATATGATTATGTAATTTCAGGTTAACATAAGGTGTTTTAAACTTCTTTACTTCATGGCAAACATACAAAATGATAATATTTATACACTGTACTAGGATAAACTGTTTATAACTTAACATATAATGGACATTTCTTTTGTTAAATTAACACTTTGGTTACCTAATACTAAATCATGAAATATTCTTTTAATAAGTTACTGGATCTAGTTTGCTAAATTTCAATCTAGAATTTTTATATATTTATATTTTTTCTGTATGTTTATATTTATATGTAACTGTGATTGGACAGTAGTTTTCTTTCACCTCTTTTAAAATCTATATTTTTCCAGAATTGCTGTAAGGATTATGGTAGCTTTATAGAATGAGTTGAGAAGCTCTTCATTTTATCCTAATATCTGGGATCATTTTTTACATAAATAAAGGATTTATTTGCTCATAACACATTGATGACTCTCTTATGTAAAACTGTCTTGGTTTATTGCCCTTGGTGTGGGTAGAGGGTTACCATGAGGTCTTGACAATTTTTCAAGTTTTTTCTATGATTTTCAGTCTGTTAAGATTATTTCCCTCCATTTGAATCAATTTGGTCATTTATTTTTTTCCAGGAAAATCAGCCATTTCATCTC
Source organism: Lipotes vexillifer (assembly GCF_000442215.2). Taxonomy (NCBI): domain Eukaryota; kingdom Metazoa; phylum Chordata; class Mammalia; order Artiodactyla; family Lipotidae; genus Lipotes; species Lipotes vexillifer. The sequence continues at coordinate 659,726 of NW_006774075.1, forward strand.
AATTTTAAAATTCTATTTGTTAAAATTTTTCTCTGTAGCTTATGTCAACTTTCTTATTTAAAGTGAATTTGTTTGTGATTTCCTTCTTTTATTCTCTCCCCACAGTGACAGGACTGGCTAACTGCTGGACTGATTGGAGTGGGCTTATGGACAAGCTGACTTCCCTTACTGCTAGTGAATCGATCAAAACAGGTATGAAGTTTGCCCCCCTCCTCCTTAATTACCAGAGAAAAGATGCCTTTACTCTGGACGAGAAACTTGTCAATGACTTTCACACTTTGAATAGTGGGTGGAGTTGCCTTTCTTTTTTCCATTATTATTATTATTACTTTTATTCTTTCAGATCTACTGTGAAGGTCTGAAATCATAGCATCTTCTGATTGGCTTACCCTCATCAGGGTAGCCCTCATCAGGAATACCTCTTACTTTCACCTAAGAGTCATGTGCTAAAAAGAGCCAATGTTATACTCTAGAGGAAGCATAACTGGACAACTCTTCCATAGTTAAGCCTTAATTCCTCCCCACATCATCAACTTACTGACTGCTCATGCTCTTTCTGCACCTTCTGAGCTAAGTTTTCTCCTGATCCAAATGGGCAAGAACTGCTCTTACATCCATAGTTATGATTTTCTCTGTTCTAATTTCTATGACAATTTGATTCCACATGCTTTCTAGCTTCCAGAATTTTTCAAAATTTCTATTTCACTGATAGTATCACTTCCTCTGTTAGGAATGTGTACAAGTCTTACAGTGTTTACCTCACCCTTGCAAATTATAATGAATGGTCCTTTTGCCATTTTGATGGGTTGCAAAAAGCAAATTCTTTGGAAGCTAGACAGGTGACATTTGTATCATATTTGCTTACTAAATGTATCTATTCATGTGAGAATTATAAGGAATGTTATGGTTGTACTTATACAACTATAGAATGTATAAATTAAGAGTTACGAAGTAATTTAAAGTTGTATATGAAATGGTCTTTCCCTTTGAAGAGTTATTTTCAAAATCATCTGTGTTCTAGCAAAATCTGTAACAGCTTGATGTGGACCTGTTTCTGAGATGGTGATTGGAAAGCATTTCCACCAACATGCAAAGAGTTTCCAGTATCTGTCAGCACTGTCTGATTTTCAAATATGTGCATCTTTCACTATCTAGATTCCTGCTCATGATAAGTGACATGTAGATTTTTAGTGCTTCCTGCACCAGGGACTGTCCTTCCAACTCGGATTGTGAAGTCCTTTCAGAATTCGGCAGCATTACTCATCTTGATTATGCCACCAGTCTCTTTGATGGGAGGCTCACCCACTTCCTTTAAGAATAAGGATGAGATTTAAGGTTTAACTTCAAACATTTAAGGCACTTAAGATGCCAGGTCCAGTTTATTTACAGCTTCTGATCGATGTCTACTTTCTGTGTGGAGCATGAACTGAAGATCAGGATTACTTCCGTCAGTTCACTCGCCATCCCTATGTACATGTGAAGCCAGGACCCTTCTCCAGAGTCACCTGCTGCCACAGTCAACTTTTGACATCAGATCTAAGCAAGATTTTTCAGTTTTTACTCTTTGGACTTTTAATGGTCTAACTGGAGAGCTGTTTGGACAGCATATGCAGGAACGGTGTTAAAAATGGGGACCCTTTAGAAAATTGAGTGCATACTTGCCAGTATAAAAGCCAAACTTGTATTAAGTTTTTAAAACAATTTTACTTAATCTGGTTTGGGGCCAACGAAATATGTAAACCAAAGTTGTTCATTTGGTGGAAGACTATCTCTAATTGAATAATGTTGCTTGTATTTTATTTATGATTCTTGCTTGATTTATAATGTTTTAATATAATCTCCTTGGAGAGAAAGCATGGTCCTTTGTAGTGGCATGATGACTAGGCAAGGAAATATGTGACATGACTTTTAATCCTCAATCTGTCACTAAGAATTGCCTGACCTTTGTTACCTCACAGATCTGGACATTAGCTTCCACAGCTCCGAAACAATCTTTAAGTTTCCTCTCATTTCTAAGAATCTATTTTCTATGCTACTGATTGTTTTTTGTTTTATGATTAGGCTCTGAGAAAATTATGAAAATCCCCATACAAGTAAATAGACAATCATAATAATGACAAAAACAAAAATTAGAATCCACAACTTCATTTTTTCCCTCTAGCAAGTCTGTAGTTATTCCAGTATTGTCTACAGGTATCTGATTTTACTGGAGTGCCATATTTAAACATTCATTATCAACTCATGCAATCAGACTTAAGTGCACCTAAGTACACCATCTGTCTTTTTCTTTCTTATATATTCCTCTGTAGTCACACACAGATATCTGCTATTCTAGTAGTGTCTAGAGCCTATTATAGCTGCACCAGTTACAGTGCAATCAGCAAAGGAGGCATTCCCTTTCCAAGTCCTGATTTTCAGAATTTAACTGCACCAATGTTTATAATGGCTCTACCCTTAATGTGATACATTCACGATTTTCTACACAGGTGTGTGTGTGTGTGTGTGCCTTTTTCCCCAAAGCTCCAAAGGCAAAGTCTATCTTTGGAGGAACTGTTCAAAGCTTGGACCTCTTTTTTAAAAGGCAAAGCATGACAGAAAATGTTTTGCAAATCCAAGAGGTTTCTGGTCAGTCTGTACCGTCATGCAAACCATTTCAAGACTACAATGCAGGCAGAGAGTGGTTCGGAGGCTGTCGGCTGTTCCATCACTCTAATCCCTGAGGCCAGAGCCTGGTCCTTTAAATTGGGTTCTACAGTCACATTATTCAAACAGTGTGCCTGATCTTGGCCCAAAGAGGCTCAGTTCATCCTCTGAAAAGCAAACTGGAACACAACTTTTCAACATATCAGTGATGACTTGACGGCAATGGGACCCAAAGGTACAGAGTAGGGACTCAGTGGTAGGTCTTGCATTTTGGCAACATAAGCATGTAAATAAGTAGGACACAGGATGAGGATTGAGGCCTTTTGGAAACCAATAAGATCCTGAGGTTGTATTCTGGAATAATCAACTACACATTGAAATGAAATGCCCCTAAGTATGCTGACTCTTGTCACTCAGTTCTTGTATTATATATTTTATGGTCTCTTGGGACCTTTGAAATCATTCCACCTTCATTGTAGTTCCCATCCCTGCCATTTATGAATTGTGTGGTTTTAAGCTGGTTGCTTAACCTTCATTACCGCTGGTAGCCTCATAGGTGGGATGGGGATTATAATACCCATTGTTCATAGCTTTTGCGAAGATCAGCAAGACAAAGCACAGTGTGCCAAAAGTATGCTTAGCACTGCATAAATGAGAGAAGAAAAAATAATACTATAAGGCACTTACTATATTCCAGGCTCCATTCAAATAGCTTTCATAGGTTGTCTCTGTTAACCCTCACAATAACTAAGAGGTCAATGCTATTAGTATCTCCATGATAGATGAGAAATTTGCAGAGAGGTTAAGTAAGCACCTGAGTACATTCAGCTTGTTCTTGATGGAATAAATTACTGAACCCAGAAGTCTTATTTCCTAGTCCACACTCTCACCTACTACCCCGTACTTCCTTGAAGAAAACCAAGCAGCTAGCCAGCTGGCCATCCAGATTGCCCAATGCACAAGTATGCTAAAAAATATTGTTTGTTACCTGACCTGTCCACAGTTCCCAGAGGTTCACATTGCCTCTCCTGGCCTCAGCTGGTTAAACCACTAGATGACCTGGCTCAAGAATTGTCCATCCAGAAACAAGCCAGCAAGTGATGATTTGGCCAAATGCAAAAAGTGGGGCAAATAAGATTTTCTCACTAAGGAACTTGAATGAAAAAACATGGAGAGAATTTGTCCTTAAGCAATGAGAATAAGAGTTGAGACAAGAAAGAGACCAGGGTGGATGAAATTTGCCATGGTAATATCAGTTTTATGAGCCCACATTGACTGCACTATGATACTTTTAAATACCAAAACACTGGTCCTTTTCTTCCATGATGTCATTATTTTACCATTTTAAAAAAATCTGAAACCTGAATAATTTAAAACTTTAGAAGTTACACAAAGAGACTGATGGAACCAAGCAGTACTCTGAAAGTGTTCTAACTGTATTTCTCCCTTGTTTAAAATCTTCCCCAAGTATTTTATTGATGTTTCCAATTCTTCTTTCTAAGGTGATCATCTTCTCATATGTTTAGTAATCATTTTCATACCAAAGGACGAATTTGGGTTCGTTGTTACTTCTGATAGGGTTGGCTTAGAGTGGTAGCTGTTACCTTAAGGAAAATAGTAGGAGGGTGAGGTAAGGGGATTGGGAGAGAGGAGGACAGGGAAAAGGTGGGGATGTCTCCGAGGCCCAATCTCTAGCTACTTCCCTAGAGCCTAATCAGCTCCCTTCTTCACGTGTGTGGGTCCTGCTTTTCCCCCTGCTCTTTTATCCTCCTCATAAGACCAAGTTCATTCCTTAGGATCTCATCACTGCCATCCCTCCAGAACCATGGACACTATTATTTATCTTAACAAAGGCTATATTTCCCAACAATCTGCCTTGGGGATACTCTAGCCAAAAGGCCCGAATAACCTTAATTTTCTCTCAAGTAGAACAGAGTCTGATATATAATGTAGAACCATATTGTTCAATGCAGTAGCCTCCAAACATAAGTGGCTATTGAACATTTGAAACGTGTCTAGTCCAAATTGAGGTCTGCTATAAGTGTAAAGTACATGCTGGATTTCAAAAACTTCATAGAAAAAAAAGAATAAAAATATACCTCACTATCTTTATATTGACTATCTGTTGAAAAAAATACTTTGGAGTATTATTTTAAATAAAACACAGTATTAAAAAATACAGTATTGGTATTAATTTCATATGTGAATGTGCTTCTTTTTACTTTTTTTTTTTTTTTTTTTTTTGGGAAAAGAATATAAATAAAACAAGATGAGTCCTATAAATTAAAACTTTTCATATTTTCAGACCAAACTAATGGTTTTCTTTTTCTTTTTTTGTTTTTGTTTTTTTTTTAAATAATACACAATGTATTTATTTATTTATTTATAGCTGTGTTGGGTCTTCATTTCTGTGCATGGGCTTTCTCTAGTTGTGGCAAGTGGGGGTCACTCTTCATCGCGGTGCGCAGGCCTCTCACTATCGCGGCCTCTGTTGTTGCGGAGCACAGGCTCCAGACGCGCAGGCTCAGTAATTGTGGCTCACGGGCCCAGTTGCTCCATGGCATGTGGGATTTTCCCAGACCAGGGCTCGAACCTGTGTTGTCTGCATTGGCAGGCAGATTCTCAACCACTGCGCCACCAGGGAAGCCCCCTTTTTACTTTTTTAATGTGACTCCTAAAAAAATTATAATCATATATATGTCTTTTATTGTATTTATGTTGGTGTAGAAGTTGACAGTAATCATATTTCACTTTTTATTAAAAATATTGGCATTAATACTGGTGTTAATACAGCTATTTGGAAATTACATGAAATAAGGATTAAAATGCTGTGATGGTGATTTTGCTTTATAACAATCTCTGTGAGGCATTATAGGCAAATCAAAATTATGAGAAACGAGTCAGTAGAAGCTCTGAAGAAGGGAAAATATAGAGAACAAGTAGAGGATCAGAAGCCTGAATTGCAAAAAGAATAGATAACAGAATAGAAACGAGCTGAGGAGAGGGAGAATGACTGATAATACTGCCTCCCAAGCAAAGGGCAGACATCCCCAACTCCAGCTCTTAGGTCCTTACTGGCATCTGGAGCCATCCTTTTCTTTCTTTCTGAGGCTGGGTAGCTTCACAGGAAGCCATGTATTCTGGGAGGCAAACTTTCCTTGTCTTTATGAAGCACCTTCAACATACAAAGCACCTTTCTTTTGCTTGGGGACGTAATAGTGAGCAGGTCTATTATGTAGTATTATTTTACGTAATAGTAAAAACAGGTCTTTGTTTACACTTTGAGAACAAGAAACTAATATTATAGAAATAATCAGTATTTAAGAACTGTGAAACAATATCTAAGCAAGAAAAATGGATGCAGTGAGAAGATCTCTAAAGACTATAAAACAGGTGGATGCCACAGAGGGTTTTTGTCAGGAGATGGCTACTCCTTATTCAGAAAGTGACAGGTGAGCTGAGATGCAGAATGTGAGAAAGAGCTGGTCATGCAAAATGTCTGGAATACGGAGAGAAAGGGGAGAACATACCAGGAGGAAGGAACAGCAGGTGCAGTGTCCTGAAGGCAGAAAGATTTTTAGTTTATTGGAGAAACAGTTTGATTGTGATTAGCGGGAAAGAGAGTGGTATGAGATAAGATGAAAGAGTCAGACAAGGGACCAAGTCGTGTACACAATTTGGGTTTTATTTGCACTGGAAAGCCACTGAGGGGTTTTAAGTTGTGGAATGACATGACCAATTAGGCATCCATTGCAGTGGTCCAAGCAAGATGTGATAGAAGCTTGGCTTTGAATAATCCCTGGTACTTTTGAATCAACAGAATGTAGGTTTAAGTCATCTGTATGGGATTTATTTGTCAAAAAATAATAATATTCAGCTGGCTTTTTAATATGTTCCATTCTATTTTTAACAATAACAAAATTTATATATATTCTTTGAAACAAACTTTGAAAATATAAATAAGCACAAAAAAATCACCCATATTTCTGCCACCCTGTAAGCACAGTTGACATCTTAAGAGTGTATGGTTCAATACATTTCTAACATCTAGGTGTTTGTGTATACACAGAAATAGGATCATATTTATATATTTTTCAGAAGTTTTTTAAAACTTATACTGGGAATGTACTTTATATCATTAAATATTCTACAAAATCATAGACTGCATGGCAATTCGAGTGTATGGATGTTAGAGAATTGATCTGATACACTATACTTAGGGATTTAATTTGCTTCCAAGTTATTACTAGTATTATTTTAATTTTTTAATAGTATAACAAAATGTGATTATTGCCATCTTTATAAATAAATATTTGTGTTTACCCTTAATTATTTCCAAATGATAAATTCCAAACATGTAATTATATCTTAATTTAAACTATTTCCACATTTTCAATGCATAATGTATATGGTAATGTGTCCTTATTCCAGTTTCCCAGGACTTTTGGACACAATGGATACGATAATTTTAAATTTTTTGGCCTATTTAATAGGCAATTAATAATACATCATTATTATTTTGTTTAAAGTACATATTTTAAATTTGTATTTCTGTCTAGTAAGGTCGAATATGTTTTACTTTTGCTTATTGGCCAATTTACCTATAGTCTCTCAAAATTGCTTATTCATATCCATTTTGCTATGGGGGTCCTCATTCAGCTTGGCCTTAAAATAAATAAAAGGATAGAGAAATTGTTGTTGAGATGTTATTTCTGAATCATGAAGATAATCAGGAAAAAATTCTATTAAGTAACAGCACACCTAATGCCAAGTAATCCCTGCCAAAGTGATAGTGACAGACACTGAAATGATTCCACCTACAAGGAAATGGTTCAACACAAAATTTCCTTCTATTCAATAATGTTTGCTGAGAATATTCTCAGAAGTTTTTGAGGATTCCAAAATATTATTTATGTCATATTTTATGTCTCTTATTTATAGGAAGCTTCACTTACTATCTACTCAGTTTGTTCAGGGTTCTGATTTCCCTGAAAAACAGCTCAAAGTGAAATGTCATAAGTTAGAGAAAGACAAGTAGGTAGTGAGAAAAAGATGTATATCCTACCAGGTGAAAAACCTAATAGGCTCTGTTTGAGGGGTGATAATTTAAAACTGGTTATTTTTCTAACTAAACAAATGACTCCAAGAAACTTTCTAGAAATATCCATATGCGTCAGAGCTTAGAACCATACCTAGTTTCTTGGTCATTTAGTATTTTTCACATAAAACAAATTGTTTCATCTAAGAGGCCAATGCTAGTACTTTAAGCTCCAAATAAAGGATGTTTACTTCACGTGAGTGCACATGTTACTGCAGTGAACAGTTTCATAAATGATCTCAGACAAGACATACCAGAGCTCAGTTGAAAGGTTAGGAGATTAAGAGACTAAACACTCGGATTCATGTCCTGGCTTCTTCAACTTCTAACTTGTCTCCTTGTAGGAGGCACTTTAACAAAGCCTCAGTTTATTTTTCTATAAGCTGTATTTATTCTGTAAAATAAATTAAGATATGTAAACTTACTATCAACTGCAGAAGGTTTCTACAAACACAGGATATTTTTGGCCCTGGAGTGACAAACCCAAACATCTTCAAGGGGTAGGTAGTCTTCTAACTGCATGCGGTGGATCCATTGGGCTCTGGTATCTTCTAGTTCCATAGGATTGTTGCCATCGTGGCAATAAAAGCCAGGTGTTATCTGATATTTCCTTTTTCTTTCCAAAAAAACCCTTATAAATCCTGATGAGTGTGTAAAATCTCCATCTTTAAGTATTGACAGCTGATTAAAATATATTTCAAAATGATTTGTTGGCCAATCAAATCATACTGGCTACTCATTTTACAAACTGTTTTATTGTCTCCAATTTACACTGCTGCTAAAGCCCCTCAAACCTCCATGTTATCATCTTTAGTTTCAGAGTATTTATTGTACTGAGTATATCAAATGCAGTCCAATCTTGTAGTAACCAATTATATGTAATTATTTCCACGATGAGGGTTTTTCTCTTCAGGTGGCCAATTACTTCCTATCAAATTATCACTGAAAACCATTATTTTCATTTCCATTTGTAGACATCTCAAGACTTTATTTTCTATTCGGTACAAGTAAATGAAAAGGAAATAATAACAGCCAAGGCAATTATGACTGTGATCTTATCTGTCTGGATTGATTAGAAGTCCTTACTCTCATCATGCAAACTCTCTATAATGTTAAGTTTATTAAAACCTAGGTTCAGATTTAGTTTTTTCTTTAGAGATTTCATTTATTTTATCTTTTTATTTTATAAGATGGCAGGGAAGGCAGGATAGGGGAACCAAAGGAAAGCCTAGTTACCAAAGGGACTTAGCCTTTCCTGTAATTTGGCTTCACCACACTGATCTACTTTAAAACCCTTTCTCCATTTATCAAAACTCTGTCTCTGGTGAATTACAGTGGAGGGTTGCTAATTCATACTAATGACTGGGATACCCAGTGCAGATTATTGAATTGTGAGAATTAGCAAGTGAGCAAAGAAGGTGAAAAAAATGACAATAAATGGAGGCCACTGCATCACAAAACGGTCCTTTGTTCCTTTGTTTTCTTAATTATAAGCCAGCTTTTAATTAATTAGGTTAATGTATCATTGATACTAGCACCAATTATGTCCCTAGTTTTCCAACTTTAAAAATTAGTTAAAAATTAGGTGTAAGTTTATTTGGCAGTGAGTTGAAATAAAGCATTGGCAGAAGGGCAAGTCTAGATTTAAATTGGTATTAAATTCACAAAATTTCCACTTACTGTAATATTCTTTTTTTTTCCAGCCTTGGCATCAGTCATTGGTATTAAATATGTTTTTTGATTAGACCAGTACTCTAGGGAAGGGCTACCCTCTGTTGAACACTTACCTGCTTAAAGAAATGGCAGCTGGGTGTTCACAGGAGTTGGCATGGTTGCTGCTCCTCCAAGTATTCCCACAAACATCTCAGGGTGAAAACCACTCCCCACTCCATTTTTCAAGAAAACAGAAGGAGAAAGTTTGGGTAGAATTTCGTAAAAATATAATTAACTTCTTTTGAATGTTAAGCATTGGAGAGCTCCTTATGTAGAGGTGATGAAAATGCAGATCAGAGAAACAGAATGAGGTTCCACAGAGAGGACCCAGTTTCATGCTCTTTTCAATCTACCTCCTTGGATGCTGGAAGATGCCCCACACTCCTTCTCACATTTTGTTATTTACAATTTGTTTATTCTTTTAATGAATCGGCTATAAGACCGGGGTGCGAATTTGTTTTCTGCTCACGCTATGCCCACACTTCCTAGCAAAGTTAACTAGCAAATCATAATCATTCAGTACACATGCATTCGGGACTCAATGCTTATATAATAGCATGAGGAATCCCAGGATCTAAGAACAGAGCTGTGGACCTTTCCTTTAGAAAGCTCACATTCCTGAGAAGGAAATAAAAAACTAAGCAAATAGGATGTTTCTATACATTTCTATACAGTAGAATGTTTCTATGATAGAGGGTAAGCTCAGATTGCCATGAAAGCACAGAGTAAGTGAAGCAAAGTTGGCCCAAGATAGTAAGGTTATGCAAGGCCTCCAGAGGGAAATGGGATTAAAGAATGAGGAAGAGTGAGTTAGACGCAGAAGGCTGGAAGAATGTTTAGGGAGCTTCACCTAGTTCATTCTGGAGAGGGGGGTAGAAAAGTAACTAGGAGCTAGACAGGAAAGAGTTCATAAAGAAGTTGGGATGCCATGTGAGCTACTTCAGTTTCATTTGTTTGTCATCAGGAGCAGAATCAAAGATGGACCAAAGGGGACAATGCTAGAGGCAGGACACCCAATGAGCAGACTGGCAATAGCCCAGCTGAGATTTGGCAAGGGTCTCATGGGATCAGTGATTGCTACCCTGAACATATTTCCTCGTGGTACACAGGATTTCTAGAAAACTACCCTTCCCCCTACTTTTAGCCTGCAGTGTGAGTGAGATGACTTCATCCTCAGCTCCAAGTGTGATTCTTAATAAACACAAGCTAATCAGCAAAGCCCACTCACTTGGCCATAGTCATCAGATCGGAACTAGACACCTGACTCAAGTGGAACTAATGTGGCCAGAGAATATCTGGGCTGGGTTTTCGTTCATTTGTTTGTTTGTTTGCTTTTGTTTGTTTTTCTCCTTTAAGAGTAGTTTATTAAGAGTGACATGCTATTTTTTTTTAATTTTGTTGGAGTATAGTTGATTTACAATGCTGTGTTAGTTTCAGGTGTACAGGGAAGTGATTGCTATACATACATATACATTCATTCTTTTTTAGATGCTTTTCTCATATAGATCATCACAAAATATTGAGTAAAGTTCCCTGTGCTATACAGTAGGTCCTTGTTGGTTATCTATCTTATATATAGTAGTGTGGGTTGGGCTTTTGGAAGAGAATCTCCTTTGCTCTTTTGGGAAAACTACTAGGAATTGTACTAGTCAGATTGTTCTGACTTATGATGGTTTGACTTATTTTTTGATTTTACGATGGTGCGGAAGTGATACACATTCAGTAGAAACCTAGAAAACCTTGAATTTTGATCTTTTCCCCACTTAGGAATATGTGGCAACCATTCTGTTTTCCACTTTCAGCAGAGTAGTCAACAAATTACATGAGCTATTCCACACTTTATTATAAAATAGGCTTTGTCCTAGAGGATTTTGCCCAACTGGAGGTTGATGCGCGTGTTCTGAGCACATTTAAAGGCAGGCGAGGCTAAGCTAACATGTTTGCTAAGTTAGGTGTGTTAAATACATTTTCACCTTGGGATATTTTCAACTTATGTTGAGTGTATCTCGACATAACCTCCACGGTAAGTCAAGGAAGATCCATGGTGTTCTCTCTTCCGTGACCAAGCAAAGCAGCCTGGACACTATTGGCTGCCAAATTGTGAACAGAAAGAAAATCAACCTTTAGATTAAGCCAACACTTCAGAAAGCAAACGTGGAGAACCAACTGTACCAAACCCCACTTTAAGTCTACTCTAACTTGGGGTCATAGATAAACAGAATTATGGATTTTTGAAAATCATTTATGCCATTTAAATGGGTTTTTCTGGAACTTGGACATTCTTGTTCCTGAAAGTATCTTAACTGCTAAAAACCTGTCTGTGGCAGCGACAATCTGGATAAAGGTAGAGATTTAGATGACCTCTTCCAGTCTCTTCATTTTTGCGATTCCCTCTCATCTTTAGTTTATTAAGAAAAGATCAAGGCTGCAAACAGCAGGCTGATGACTGAAGAAAAATGACATAAACATCACAAGAGTCAAATGACTCCTCCACGGTCCCCTGACAGTTTTTCTCCTTTCCTCTCTGTTGCCTGCCTGTCTCTGGCTGCCAAGAATTTGCTGTTTGCTTCTCACTTCCCTCATCCAGTCCACACTGAGAAGATTATGTGCTCAGAGAGCACCAGCACAGAAAGCAAACGTCAGCGCACATTTCCCAGTGAATGAAAATAACCTACCGGTGCAGAGTGCCCTCTGCTCTCCAGGGTTGAGACCGGGTTGGGTTGGGTGGGGAATTCTTCAGCCTTCTGGTCCTGGGATTTCAGCTAATGGCTTTGGGGTTTTGCACAAGCCACATGCTCCTGGCTTTAATGTTGCCACTGTGGATGAAAACTTGTCATGTTGGATAATATTACACAGTTACTCCAAAGCAGCTTTCTGGCTAAGTGACAGCTTTTGACATGTCTCTAATATTGACAGTAGTGGTGACTTTCAAGTGTGCTATTTATTTCAGGTAGAAAGGGAGCAGAGAGTTTTAAATAAAATAAACACGTGCAAAGGAAATGTGGCTTATGGAGTAAAAATGTCAAGGGAGGTTGAATACCTGCTCTGTTATTTTTTAGCCATGGACCATTGGGCAAGTCTAGAGACTCAGTATCTGTCTGTAGAATGGAAATGGTGATAATGTCCACCTTCAAGCATCAAAACCACATTATCCAATGTGTCTAAGTGTCTTGTGTGATGCCTGGCTCACTGTAGATAATGGTGCATCTATTAATTGGGATTCCTGCCCAATTGTCATCTCATGTCATGACCTTGTCTAAGTAAACAGCTATAATCAAGCACTTAACTCTGAGAATCCTCAGGCAACACTGGTTCTGCCATAAGGCTTAGCTACCTTGGCCACAGATGATTATACCATTGGTAACCAGGCTCAACACAGGTGACGTATAAGGTAGTCAAGAAGTTATGACCTGACAGGTACCTAAATTTGAACTACTTCTAAGATTTTGACAGACTCTTGCTTGAGTCCTGAAAAAAATCAGAGAGTTAGTAGCCAGGGTTGAAACTGAATGGATTTACAGAGAGAAGCCATGATGTTAGGGCAACAGCATGAAGAATCACTGAGGTTATGAGAGAGGAGAGTGTAAGCAAACTGGCAAAGTTTGGAAAGATTCACAGACGGGAAGAATCCATGACTTTATGGTGAGGGCAGCAGATAGATCTACAGAGAAGTGGACATATTAAGAGGAGCTGAGTTGCATGAATAGAAAATCATAAGTTTGAGACCAATGAACCTGTCTGTTGAGGACCTGGCAACTTCCTGCAGATCATCTAGAGGTCCTGGAGGAAACAGTACGGTGGAATTGTTAATCACACAGGTCTGGAGTCAGAATAGCTGGGCTCAAGCCCTGTCTCTGTCACTTACCAGCTGTGGGGATTTAAGCAAGTTTATCTATAAAATGGGGAACCAACGGGACCCACCAATAGAGCCATTCTGCGGAACAAATAAGTTAATACATGTGAAAGCATAGTACACCACTGACATATAGTTATTTTTCAATAAGTAAATATTAGCCATTATTAGCTATTATCAACTATACCTCAACCGACATAAAACTGGCATATTTAGCAGCCCCTCAGTTCCAATATAACTCCTATTTCCCTTATATCTAAATGTACCTTATAATTAATACCACTGTCAATCAAAAGAGGCTACCTAAACATCTATTATCATTTTTATTTGAAGAACAAGGTAAAAAAATAAGAGGGGCAAAAGGAGATAAAATGTTAAATACAACAGTAGTGGTTACCATTTTTGTGTCCTAACAATTTTTTGTGTCATTCATTCATTCATTTATATATTTGTTTATTCATTTTCAGAGATGTATTCAATTCCTACTATGCTGGAAATTCAATAAAACAAAGCAAAACAAAACAAATTCAGCCCCTGTATTTGTGGAGCTTTAAAATTTCTTGGCATTAAGTAAATATTGAAGAAGGATCATTTTTAAGCTGACATCTGAAGACGAAAAATCTGTTTATTCCCTCATCTCATTTAGATAGTGACTCAAAGTCATCTTTTTGGTGAGTTCTTGTCTAACCAATGTTATTAGTCAGAATAAGATACGTAATGTGGTGGTAAATTAACAAATTTAAATTTAAATGGCTTAACACATCAAATATATATTTCTTGCTCATATTATGTGTCCAAAGTGGGTTGGTCAGGCAATCTGTATCTCACACAATTACTGAGGTTGATGAAGACTCTACCATATTTATTGGCACCATCTGGAGCATGCAGGCTCATGGCCTCAGTGGCAGAGGAAGAATGGCCGTTAAGGAATGTACAGCTTCTTGGGCTTCCCTGGTGGTGCAGTGGTTGAGAATCTGCCTGCCAACGAAGGGGACACGGGTTCAAGACCTGGTCTGGGAAGATTCCACATGCCATGGGGCAATTGGGCCCATGAGCCACAACTACTGAGCCTGCACATCTGGAGCCTGTGCTCCGCAACAAGAGAGGCCGCAACAGTGAGAGGCCCACACACCACAATGAAGACTGGCCCCTGCTTGCCGCAACTAGAGAAAGCCCTCGCACAGAAACAAAGACCCAACACAGCCAAAAATAAATAAATAAAAATAAATAAATTTATTTTTTAAAAAAGAATGTACAGTTACAGCTTCTCTTTAATTCCTAAATGAAATGACCATATCACTTTTACCACTAAGCCATTGGCCCAAACTAGTGATATGATCCCATCTAACTGTGAGGGACTGGAAAGCCTTTCCAGCTACCAGGGAGCACAGAGAGCTAGTCATCTGTACCAGAGACCATCTCATTTCAACTGTAGCTCCAGCTTTAACCCTTCCTGTCTCTTTCTCTGGTTTATTTTTCTCTTTAGTCTTTTCTGCCATCTAACATTCTAATTTAATACTGTCTCTTCTAACTATAATGTAAGCTTTAAGAAGGAAAGCATTCTTGTCTGTCTTGTATGCTGATACCTCCCTAGCATCTAGAACAATCTTTGGCACAGAGAAGGCACTTGATACATATTTGTTAAATAAATGAATAAATGAATGTTAGTGAGAAGAGATGGCAATTAGAAGGGGCAAAAGGCATTTAAAAGACCCCAAGAGGGGCTTCCCTGTTGGCACAGTGGTTGAGGGTCCGCCTGCCGATGCAGGAGACACGGGTTCATGCCCCAGTCCAGGAAGATCCCACATGCCGCAGAGCGGCTGGGCCCGTGGGCCATGGCTGCTGGTCCTGCGCGGCCGGAGCCTGTGCTCCACAATGGGAGAGGCCACAACAGTGAGAAGTCCACATACCACAAAAAAAAAAAAAAAAAGACCCCAAGACTGGAAGGAACTTGTCTTGTTGAAGCAAGAGTTAAAAACCAACCTGGCTATAGAAGAATGGATAAGAAAATTGGCCCAATGTTTATATGCATTTTGTTAATGCTTGAAAGATCCTTCCAAGGTAAGAATTATTATATTCCTAGGAAACAAAAACTGAAGCCCAGGATAGTAAGCTAACTTTCCTAAGGTCACACAGCTGCCGAATTGAAGAAGTAGATTCAATCTGAGTTTACACATTTTCTGCTCTACCAGCGAAAGGGTCTGGTTGATTCAAACCAACCTAGAGCTGCAGGGAACTAGATCCATAAAATCACTGTTATGTGATGAACTAAGAATAATATGGACATTGTTAGTTAGATATCTGTCAATTTAGGCACCTCCCTATAGTAATACCTGATATGTTTGACATGATGAAAATATGTTCTAAGTCCTACTAACTTGTACATGTATACCTTAATACATCCTAACCAGAGCAAAAAGGTTAAAATTGAAACCAGAGGCCTGACACCAAATTAGTTGTTTGAACCCAGTAAAATAAACTACTTTTAAAAAATGGGAAAACCTAAAAATCACCCACAATTAGCATGAGTACTAAGAGGAGAAGCACAAAGCCTCAAAACAAATGGGAGGAAATTTTACATTGGGACCACCCATTACTCACAAAGAAACACTGACATCCTTTTGTAAAGTTTCTGGAAGTCATAATTCAGAGGCAAACCCGAAATTGGGAACTGGAGGCCATAGTTGGAATGGCCTTTGTAATTTTGGTCTGTCTCGTATCTGAAACTCTTTTCAATGTTTGAGAAATTCCCTAAGAAACAAGTCTTAAAGGGAGATAACTTAATTCTTCTAGAAACGTTAAAATGCAAAAGTCAAGAATCACTTGCCCAAACTGTTTTCATGGGCATGTGACCTACTCTCAGCCAACAGGACGTATCTGCTAAGGACTTTTACCAGGAAACAGTAAAACTAAAACCTGCAGCATAGGGGAGTCTATTCAAGTGGAGACTGTATGTGGGCAGGAACATTCAGCTTCCATGTGTTCAGGGTCAGAGGGGCATCCAGGGTTCAACGGCAGTGACAGCTCTATCCTGGTGAGTAATGGATGGTCTCAAAGTGAAATTTCCTGCTGCTCTCCTGACCGTTTCCTGAGTTTGATTCTGCAATGTTTCTTTTATTAAATGCCTTTTCTAGTTTAATCTAACAGAGTCATTTCTATTGCTTACAAGTAATAAAACTGAATATTATGATACTCACATATTAATTACTCAGTGGGTCTAGGAAGGAGGTGACACAGTAGAATCTATGAAGGATAATGATGAGAGACAGATGATATGACTGTCTCTTCAAGTGTTTAGGGCCAGAAACTTTCCTAAACACTTGAAATATATTATTCTCACATCCATTTGTGGTGAGCACTTTTATTTCTACCTTAGATGAGTAAAATAAGAGAGGCTAAGCAAAAGGTTCAAGGTCACAGAGCCAGTATGGTAGATTAGATTACTGTTTCTCAAAAATTCACTTCTTCTCTCCAACCCACCTACCCATTGGATGATTGTACATCCCTACCCCACTGATACTGAATGTGGCCATGATACTTGATTTGGTCTCATAAAGGGTTGAGTATTTTTCCCATTGACTTAGGAGCTGGTCTTGTGATTTGTTTCAGTCAATGGGGAGTAACTGGCTATAACATAAGCAAAGTGCAAAATATGACTGCATGTGATTGGACTCTCAACTCACACTTCTGTCTTCATTGTTACAGGAACATGGCCCAAGTAGCCTGTGAGTCTCAGAAGAATTGAAGATAAATTGAGTATGCCTGAACTAAACCAATGTTCCAATACCAAGACCAGATGAGCCCAGGCTAGATCAGCTAAGCTCTAGCTGTTCCACAGACACCTCAGTCAGTAAAAGAGTCTAGTTTTTGCATCCTTCTGAGTTTGGGAGTGATTTGTTACTCAGCATTATTGTGGCAATAGCTGACTGATAAAGGTAGTAAGCCATGCAACCAGGATTCAAACCTGGACCTGGTTTCACTCATAAACCTGTCTCTTAATTACTTTGCTGTATCACCTTCCCTTCTAGGTCTGGATATTTGCACTGAAAGAATACAAAAGCAGGACAAAGTATTAGCAAACCTTGGACTCTGACATTTCCATAGGCATAAGAGAGTCCCTTAACTAGAAATGTCTATGAGAGTGTCTCTGCCTTTTTTGCACCATAGCCTCATTTTAGTTCATTTGTCTTGGTCAGTATGTCTTGCTTCTGTGTTTCTTTGTTCCATGCTGGTCTCCACAGGCAAATTATTTCCTGGTTTCAATGCTAATGGACCTAGTACAAAGATTCTAACTTCTCGGAGTGCAGCATATTGAAGTTCTGCTCTTAACTCATGAAGCTCAGCAACAAAATCTGTATTTCTTTCTCTGATTCTGCTTCTATTTCTGCCCTGAATTCTTAGTTCACAAAGCTAGGTAAAACAAGAAGTACATGAGGTAAGAGTAGCTTGTAACTAACTGGTGGGAGTTCCTAAGTATCTTGCTCTTCTAGTGATTGATAGTTTTGTCCTCTTTGGTTCAAGAAGCACATTTGTGCCAAATAATTCCTAAAAAGGTTTTCCCCCTACTCATGCACACTTTCCATCATAACTGTTTCCTGTGTGCACCTTAGAGATTATTGCATGGTCAAAATGTTGCCTTTTCCTACTGGTCTTGGGTATAACTCTTTAATGCCGCTCAACCACTGTCTAAAGATTTATATTAGCACATTTGCCTCGTGTCTCCTTACATTCTATTGACTTTGTGTAACCAAGGATCGGATGATTAGCTGAAGGCAACTGACCTTGCCTGATTGCCACCTGGAGTGGGAGAAGCAAGACAGTCAATGGTGTTTGAGCATCAGTGCTGTTAACCACCATCCACTTTATATCTTCTCTGTGTACACTCTTTGAAAAAGAAAGAGATCCATAACTGATTTGTCTGATATAAGAAACAGCTTAAAAGCACAATATCAGCTACCCATAAAGAAGAGAAGGTGTTTTCATTTCCTGGGAATAGTACTTGAATGTGGTATGAACTGGACCCTTCCTGTTCCTACCTTTCAGGTAATGTCCATTGTTTATTGCCCACATGAATACGGTGCACTAACCCAGAGGAGATATAAGCTGAGTTTGGTCCTTTTATCTAGAGAGAAACAAGCCACAACTGAGTCTTTCCTGCTCTTGCCACTCACAGGAAGTCCTTGCCCAGACTGCTTCCTGCTCTGTGTCTTACCCTGTAGATGCCAAGGGTTGTAAGAGCTAGCAAAAACACACACACACACGTAGAACCACCCATGTGGATCGGCAATGTCAGGCCCAGGCTGGTCCAAGGCAGAAGAGAAAATTAATCAACAAAATCCTGATTTAACTGTTTACAAAGTACACAGAATGGATGTCTTGGGACCATGAACTGAAGATAAAAACCACTCAGTTGCAGGACCTCCACTTCTTGCTATGGGGACAACCTCTTTCAGATGGTTTTCTGTATAAGAAAATGCCCTTTGTAGAGCACACATAAGATTCCAAGTTTCTTTCACTATTGCAACTATTTTAAAGACTAGACAGGGTCTCTAGAAACATAAGAAGAAAAGAGGTGCTAATATAAAAAAGAATCTGAGGCTCAGAGATATATAAAAAGTTTATAAACAATATCCAGTTCCCCATGCAGAAAAATGGATCTAAAGAATCCCTTATTTGTTCTACCCACAAATCCCTAGGGACATCAGATATAAGATTCTATTAACTTCATATAGTGGCAAAATCAAATGATTCAATGAAGACTACTGCACTTGTCTGGTTGCTACCTGCAATGGGAGATGTGATCAGTTGATGAGTAATTCTCAGAACTTAAGGATCGCAGTAGTTCCGGGTTTTGTTTTTTCTTCTAATCATGAGTCATAACCTGTTCTCAGGCGTACTGAGCAAAATGAAAGGAAGTATATTGAGAAAGTAATTGAAACAAGGTGAACATTCTGGGTCAAGCCAGAACGAGGACATGGCTGTGCATACAGTGTGGATCTGTACTCCAGGGAGGGGATCATGGTCCATTCTTCCCTTCCCATTTTTATAGATAAGAGTGAGAAAACAGACCTATCTATGGAGAGTGCACAGGCTTCTCAGCACTGGGAGGTCTGGATGTGGGTACCCTTGGAGTCTCTGGCACCATGAGAATTTGTGGTTCCTCTGCTAGAAGGAAAAAGGGCTTGGACCATGAAAGGTGAACTTAGACACAGCTTCTCCCCCTGGAGAAAATCTTGGGGGAGATGGAGCTGGCCTCACCAGCTCAGTGTCCAAGCATCCCAGAATGAGCACCCAGGGTCACATTAAACAGTTCAGCTCCTCTGCCACACCATGTCACTGGGCTGGTGTCCCCCAGTGTGTTTAAGAAAAAACTTACTAAGTAAAGAGAACCGAACCCTGTGTGGCTGAGGCAACCTCGTCAATATAGATCATTAATTAAAATAAAACCTGACTCTGAGTTGTCTTTTTTTTTTAACAGATTGAATGAGGTGTAATTTATACTGATTTTGTTTTGTTTTGTTTTGTTGCTGCTTTAAAAAATGATTCCAACGTTGCATTCCATAAGGGCATTTCATTAACCGGTTGAATTTAAGTGACTTAACTGATGTAGTTAAAGCATTCACTTTGCTGATAAAAAATAAAATGACTCAGGGCAAACACACTGTCATATTGTTATTATTGAACATGGACTGCAAAGCGCTGGCACAGGAGATGTTGCAGAGCACACAGTTAGACATGGTCTGCGTCCCAGGGGCATGCAGTCCCAGCAAAGTTGTTATATGGTATTCATTGCAATTTGATGAACTTCATTTATCTAGACAGCCACTTATTTAGGATGAATTGGAACCTATTGAATCATCTTAATTCAGAGGCTTCTATGGCACCATGGGTCTGTCTGCAGCATCCATTAAACTTGGGAAGATTCGGCAGCCATGACACAATGAATGTTATTAGTCTCAAAAAATTGTCTAGGGGTGATGAATCATCAGCTTTAGTGACAGGTGTGGGGTGATACCCACTATCACCTTACTTCCCCCTTAGGTTTTTAAGTATGATATCAGTGCTGCAGTCACTGTTACTCATCTTCCCCAATAAAGAAGTTATCTGCCACAGATGATGCTATTTCCCCAGTAACACAATCATTCAATTCTTGGGGAAAAAAAAATCACACAGTCTGAAACCCTGATACAAGACAAGGGATCCCCTAGGCACTGAGTTCTCTGAAGTGATGAGTTAATGAGGAGAGCAGAGTTCTCTCTGTAGCAGATACAGCCACTCTATGGCATCCTGTTACTAATTGAGAGTAGAAACTCCCATAAACTATACTTAGAGGATTTATTTGGATTATTTACAAGGCCAAGGGAGGAAACAGGCAAATAGAGACTTGCATCTAGAGTGAATCCAATTGCTGAACAATTGTACATTCTATTTATAGACTAGAGGGCTTTTTCGAAGACTAGTGCTATGTAAAATTTGAAAAAAAGTCTTAGGGTTGTCACTTTCCAAATTCCTGGCTGCCTTCTAAATTCAGTACCAGAGACTTTTATAACCTATAGACCAAGCCTGTGTTGTCTTTGATGATAAAGCTTAAAGCTTCAAAATCTCAATGGTAGAATCTTCCAAAAAGTCACAGCAACTTTTAATCCTTTCAGGCTCGAAAACACACTAAGGGCATTGTATCAGCCAGGGTTCTCCAGAGAAGCAAACAGAACAAACATATACATATGTCATTATAAAATATATATGAAATATTATATATGATAAACATATGATTTATTCATGTATATATGGCTTATTTTAAGGAATTGGCTCACACGACTATGGGGATGGCAAGTCTGAAATCTGAATTTGTACGGCAGGCTGGCCGGCTGGAAACTCAGGCAGGAATTTTTTATTGTTACCGTCTTGAAGTAGAATTACTTCTTGTCCAGGAGATTTGCTTTTGTTCTATGGCCTTCAATCGATTGCATGAGGCCCAGCCACATTATTGCTGTTCCTTCTGATTGTAGATGTTAATCACACCTGCAAAATACTCCCACAGCAACATCTGCATAAGTGTTTGACCAAACAGCTGGGCACCATAACCTAGCCAAGGTGACACATAAAATTTAACCATCACACATATCTACTCTATTTGTTGATATCTATGCTGTGAACTTCAGCAAATATTTCCTAAATTGGCACATACAAACCCAGTAAGATCTGTGTTCAATAGAAGAGGATCATCTAACTTTTTCCCACATTACAGCTTTAATGAAAGGTTATTTAGATTCAGAATACATAATGCTTTTTTGTGCTGATGTCAATTATTCTGCTGAAAAGGGTAGCTCTTGTGTTTTTGTAAACCCAGTGTTGGCAAATGATGACCCACAGCTAACTCTCATCCACTGCCTGTTTTTGTATGGCCAATGAGCTTAGATTGCTTTATATGTAAATGGTTACATTATAAATAGTTATGTAAGGAATTGCAATTCAAAAATGGTTAAAATGGTAAAATTTATGTTAACTGTAATTACAACACACACACACACACACACACACACACACACACAAGTTATGTAAGAACCTCTTGACCTTCAAACTCTAAAATATGTACGTACGATCTGACCCTTTAAAAAAGTTTGCCAGCTCTTGTTATAAACCAAATACTTGCTTACTGAGGGAAATCCTAAATATCCCACCTAGTGATATGCAGCATTATTGTAACAAGTTCCTTTAATCCATCTCATAATATCATAATTCCTCAAGAAGCATTAAAAATAATAGAATTTTTTACTTAAAATCCTATCTTTATGAAGTAGACTTAAAAAATATCAGGAGTTCTGGTGTTTAATGAAAGAAACCTTCGTTTAAATCAGGAATTTGGTATAAACATACTCACACTACTATATATAAGATAGATAACCAACAAGGACCTACTCTATAGCACAGGGAACTCTACTCAGTATTCTGTGATAACCTATAAGAGAAGAGAATCTAAAAAAGAATGAATATATGTATATGAATAACTAAATCACTTTGCTGTACACCTGAAACTAACACAGCATTGCAAATCAACTATACACCAATAAAATTAAAATGAAAAATAACAAAGCTAATAAAAGCAATCAGGCAGCAGATTCTCAAGGTCCACCATGATCTGGCCCTCTGCCCTCCCCTCCAGCCTCACCTCCTATGGTCTCCCACCCCTCATTCCACTCCAGCTCCATGGACTTCTTTTTATTCTTTGAATACTTCCATCTTGTTCCCACCTCAAGCTTTTGCACTTGCTGTTCCCTCTGCCTGGGGCACAATCCCCCCAGGGGCTCACAGGGCTGCTCTCTTCTTATCAGGCAGATGTCAACTCAACCATGACCTACTAAGGCAGGCTGTCTCTGACCACCCTCCTGACCCACACCCCCATCCATCTCGCTATTCTGATTTAATTTTATATAGTGCCGTCTGGAATTATTTGTAAATGTGTTACTCATCTTTCATCAGTACAACGCCAGCCCTGTCTTGTTCATGCCTGTACCTCAGTCTCTAGAACATTCCATGGCCATAGAAGGTATTCAGTTGATATTCATGTAGTAGGCAAGTGGGAAAAGAGAACACTAGCCAGACTGAGTTAATATGTCATTCTCCCTAGTGATTAGTCTTCCAATTGTCACCATTGGGTTAAGAGTGGTATTTAATCTGACCATTAGTTCATTTAACTAAAGGCACTGAGGACCCAACTCAGGGAAAGGACTAGGTACTGTGGATCTAACAGTGAAGAAGACAGACGAGGTCCTTGCATTCAGAGAAGTCACAAAATGATATATTAGGAACAGAGAAGTTTGAGATAATGCCATACACCAGTGGTATTATAAAACATTTTGTATATGTCACTGAAAATGTTTCTTACCTCAAATAATTTCCAGACCACTTTGAATAATCATTTTCTAGCTTTAATAACATTCACAGTGGTTTCTTGAATATGTAGGGTTTTGACACCATATCAGCGTTAGCTATAAAGGAATTATTATAAAGATTTAAGCTAAAAACTAAAGGAAAGACAGAAAAAAAATATTTTGTGTGCTACAAAACACTATATAGAAAGTAATTCATTTACAACATTCAAAAATAGTGATCCTCTGACTTTATGACTACTGTTTTGATGGCAGAGATGGAAAATGTCCGTATAAAAATATACATGAGGTTTTTTCTGTTGTGTGGATTTCTGACATTCAGATATAACAGCTCATTTTTAGCCAGAAAGGAGATATTTAACCTGCCTACCTTTGCTTCCTCCTTTTTATGCTTTTTTATTTTTTTTATAAGCATTTACTTTATAGTTTAAACATGGCCAAGCCCAGTTTTGAATTTTAAAACTTCAGGTGACCTCCTAAGCCTAGGGTCCCTATTCCAAGAGGAAAGATCAACAGTAAAACCTGGCAAAGAATCCAGTAGCATCTTAGACCAAGAATGAATAGAAGTAGAGACACTGAGTTCACACACTGTGTTTCATGTGTTGGTTTGCTTCATGGAGAATTTTGTATTTTTAACTCAGCCAGCACAAGTTTATTAAGTAGCAAAAAAAAAAAAATCAAGTTCTACCCAATAAATCTTTCTTTATGTACCTGCCAATATCTGTGTGGGTTCCCATGACCTTGTTTCTTAGAATGTATCCTTCTAAACACACAGGCGCACACAAACATACAAACTGACAGGGAATTTGAGGGTTTCTCTCTTATTTACTTCTTAGTAAATTTAGTAAGAAAATTTGCATTCCAGTTAGCCTTTAACATAAAGTTGAGAATTTTGTCTATATATAAATATTCTCTCTATATAGAATAGTGTGTATTCCATATATAATGTGTATATATAAATAATTTTTATATATAAGTGTACATATATATATATATCAATATATATTTTTTCCCTACCCTCAAGAGTCAAAGCGACAGATAGGTGTATATAACTGCCACAGAACTGAAAACCAGAAGCCCTGCCTGGGTTGTAGCACAAATAATCTTTGAGCTTGAATAACAGACTTCACTTCTTTGTCAGTTTCCTCACCTGTAAAATGAAAGCATCTTATTATGTCATCTCTAATCTGTTCACTTCCAATTCTAGGTTCTACCTTAAAGTTTAGTTTATATAAATAAATAGTTCTTTATCTCATTATAGTAAGCATAGCCAATTTTAAGCAAGGATAAACCAGAATTTTTTGGAATTTCAGGACTGACACTGGATACACATGTCAAAACATATAAAACTGCACACTTTAAATGTATGCAGCTTAATGTATGTGAACTATACCTTCATAAAGCTCTAATTTTAAAAAATAAAAGAATGACATAGCTCATTATCTATAAAGAATTTAAATCAACAGCACTTTGGAGGAAAAAATTTTAAATGACATATTTTTATATGGTTATTTTTTTAAACTGCTGCTCAGTTAAGTAAAAAAATTAATGTGCCCTTTAAGAGCCACTCTTTTTTTAATTTAATTATTTTTCTATATTGGAGTGTAGTTGATTTACAATGCTGTGCACAGCCCTAAGTAGCCTTCTGTACACAGATAAACTGCTTTGAGACAAAGCCCCTAAAAGCTGAATTTTGTCCACCTGTTTGATTTGTTTAACCTCTTGAATTCAGCGGGTAGATAGGTATGCATCATTTTCAAAATAACCGGTTGTTTGTTCGCCGCCTCCCCCCGCTGCCCCCAGCCTGGGTAGGACTGTGGGGCAGAGGCTCTGCTCCCAGCTTGTGAGTGGAAGAAGGCAGGCCTGTTTACCTGCCAAGAAAGGTCTGGGATGAGCTCGCGACTCAGCTGTGTTACCGCAAAGCAAAAACAACACGTTAAAGAGAAGACAATTCAGTCAAACTGAAACAAAACATAAATTTCTCTGAATTCAACTGTATTTTGAGAGACTACATTCAATGAAACCAATTAACGGAGAGTCAGGCAGCTTTAGGAATAATAAGGAGAAAAGAAAACTGTGGGATGGAGAGAAAACACAAGGAGAAAAAGAGATGAAAACAAATAGAGAGACAGGAAATGGCAGTTTGCAGTTTCAGGATCAACATTCATATTTTCTTATACTTTATTTAAAAAACAACCCTTCTAGGATTCCCAGGCAAAAATCTCTGCCTATATGCCAGCTCTGTGAATACAGAGGAGAAAACGGAGAATTGAAGCAACTACACAGATTCTGTAAAATGGTCTTTACTGAACATCGAGGTGATTAAAGCAAATTCTTTTTCTTTACCTTGCATTATTCACAAAATTGTCTTAACGTTTCACTTCTCATTGTGTTGTAAACAGAGCTAAAGCCAAGTGAACAGTTAGTCCAGTTCTTTGCATAACTCAGGCAAAAAATCTGTATTACACACATATTTGCAAATGTGTAGACTTGCATTGGAGAACTTTGTGAAACAGAAGACAAATAGCACGAGAGGTGTCTATCAAAAGCACAAAAATGTTTTGCAGCATTTTCCTATGTCTTTCCTGAATGGCCAGGGATGTTTTAAACAAGGTTCTGGTTTCATTATCACGTAGACACTTTTCCCTCCTCAACACTGAAATGACATTCTAAATGGCATGTCTGTGTATTATAACCAGGTCCCAATTTCTCCTTGTTTTTGCCTTCCACGTTAGCAGCGGGAAAGGCAAAAGATTGGCCTGGACATTGCTAAAGCAATGCAGAAACGCCTTTAGTTATTATTACCAAAGTAAATGAAGAAACTGCCGACCAGATGGGTGTATATTATCTATCCAACTAAAAAAGTGTCTTGTTAACAGAGATAAATGGTCTGAAATGGCAGAACATTTTCTTGCAATTTTAAAAAATAATAGCAGCAATATTTCAGAGGATAATTCTGCAATTTTTTCAAGGTTTCTGTTAAAACCCACATTTGATATTGATAGATACATTCTTAAACTGTTCATTGACACATTCATAAATATGAGAAGTTGAAAGGGGATTTTTTTTAAAAAACCAACTATAATAATCTCTCTTGGAAGCTTGAAGACCAGATAGCACCCAGTAGGGCTGAAGATGTTTCATTCATTCCTGAATCAGCATTACCAAAACAAAATCGAGGCAGAGTGATGCAGAGGGGAATGTGTAAGTTAAAAGAATCAGACAGACCTGGGCCGCTCCCATTACTATCCTTGTGACCTTGAATGTGTCAAATAATGTTAAGTAATCTCAGTTTTCATATCTCTAGCATGTAGATAAAATCTAGGACTTTAGCATTGCCTTGAGAATTTTTTAAATACCTTATAAATTTCCTGCATGGTACATGCAAGTTGCCATCTAAATGTTAACTTCTCAATGAGCAGTATTTATACAACACATTGGTTCTTTTCATCTTCTAGAAATGAGTTTCTAGTTTTATACAATTGGAATATTTTGTTTTCTTTCAATGTTATGGGTATATTGCTACACTTTGGATAGAAAATGAAACAAGATCTTTGGCAAAAATTTATAACACATATTTTCCTCTTCTATAGTCCTTGGTCTGGTTACATCAATGGTACAGTTAAACCTAAAATCTATTATGAATATGAAAACATCGCCTTCATTTGCATCCAGCCATATCTATAGTCAAAAAAAAAAAAAAAAGGTTATTTGCTAGAAGAAAAGTACAAATAAATTCTGAGATGTTTTATTTCATTTGGAAAGCCTCCTTTCTCCAGGAACATAACAATGACTTACTGATTTATAAAGTGCTATACTTTAGAGGCAGTCAAAATGCTTTCCTGTAATTATGACACCTTGTATTTCTTTTTTCTTCTTCTTTTTTTTAATGTATCTGTGACATTAATTTAATTTAATTTAATTTTATTTTTTATTTTTTTAACATCTTTATTGGGGTATAATTGCTTTACAATGGTGTGTTATTGTATTTCTTGTATTTCTAATCTCCGTAATACCTAGCTAGAACATCAAAAACTGCCTTTAAAGAGGCTTTCGGTCTTTTTTTGTTTGGATCACCTCAATTGCTCTTGGAGCCACCCAGAAGCTGTGGGTAAGTTTTAATATTTCCATTTTTAGCATTTGGTTAGTTGGTTTATTTAATTACTAGGCGTACTGAAGGATACAAGTGACTTATTAGCTTGTCAAGCCCAGGAAAAGCTACAACACTGCATGTGACACCCCAGGAATAAAAAAGAAGATGAAGATGTCTTTCCTGACACTTGCAGCCAGGCTGTGTAAAGTTTGCTTTGATGAGCAGAATCAGAAGAGTTCCATTTTACTTGGAGTTTCGAGTAGGAGCTCTAAATGGTGATCATATCAAGTCAAAGGACTCTTGGAAAAAAAGAAAGCAGCATGGGTGACACACACTATTTTCATTATAATAGGTCCAAAGCAAGCCACTCTTTTTTTTTCTTTTCTTTTCTTTTAAATTTAATTTTATTTTTCTGGCTGCCTCGGGTCTTAGTTGCAGAACATGGGGTCTTCCTTGAGGCATGCGGGATCTTTCGTTGCTGTGCGGGCTCTTCATTGTGGTGCGCGGGCTTCTCTCTAGTTGTGGCATGCGGGTTTTGTCTCTTTAGTTGTGGCTCGAGGGCCCCAGGGCATGTGGTCTCTGTGGCTTGCGGCTCATGGACTCTCTCGTTCAGGTGAGGCCCACGAGCTCAGTTGGTGCATGGGCTTAGTTGCCCCACGGCATATGGGATCTTAGTTCCCCAACCGGGGATTGAACCCGCGACCCCTGCATTAGAGGGTGGATTCTTTACCACTGCACCACCAGGGAAGTCCCAAAAGCAAGCCACTCTTGCTCCAGCGTCCCTCTGTTCTTCAGCTGAGCACCAGAGGAAGTATCTTGCTTGGACTGAGAAGATCTAGCCTATGAAAAATACATACCTCAGCACAGTGTGGAAGCTGAGACAGATAGTGGCAGCTTCAGTTTCATCTCTCTTAATTCACGATATAAGAGAACTCTGTGGCATCAAGGGGACCTGAGGTTGTATTTATGTGATTAGATACATATTTTAAGTGACTCCATCACATTACTCCTCTGCCCAGGAAAACTCAGTTTCTGGGTACAGATCCTTCCCTACTCCATCTATGTGCTCCTGACTGGAGCTGCCATGTTTTTATTAACGTCTCCCTCTTCCCCAATCTGGACCAATCCCTGCACTTTCCTAAGATATTTATAGATTCAGAACACACAGAGAGTGATACAGTCTCCCTCTTGTGGCCAAAGCAAAAAATGTGAATCTTGGTTTTTCCATATGCCTCCTCAGAAACGTGCGATGAGAATAATAAAGTTGAAATGCAGACAGATAGCACTGTGAGACTTGCAGGGAGGGTCTAGTGCACTCACACCCCTGGACCTGGTTATTCCTGAGACTCAGCTACACCCCTCTCCTTGCCCTTGTTTGGTTGGTCAACTCTGCCAGGATCGTATGTGTTGATAAATGACCCTCTTGCCAATAGCTTGCTAGGGTTAGACTTCTGACACTTGCAACCAAACTAATACACTCACCAAAGTATTATTTACTCAGCTCAATTTTCTCCTAAGCAGAAATAGAACTATCACCCTAATAAAATCCTTATTACTTGCACACATGTATAGAGGTCTTCGCAGAACCCTTCACTCTGACAGTCTGATTTAACAAGCTGCTTCAACTCACTGTGTCTTAATGTCCTCATCCATGAAATGACACTGGTGAGCTAGGTCAGAGGAAATAAGGGACGCACACACACTACCACACCCCATGGCAGTTATTAAGTACCAAACCTGGCATTCTTCCCAAGGACCTTCGCTTCTGTTTCAGAAGCTTTCTCAACACAGTATACAAGAGGAAATTTATTTTTCTTTATTGGACCTTAAATAATCTCAAAATAGCATGATAACCTTTCTGCTAGTCCAGTGTATTAGACCAGACAAGTATCTGATTCCCACTTCACAGGTAAGGAGATTGAAGCACAGAGGAACATATGGTTTACGTAAAGCTGTTCACCTTGCTTTTAACCCCTCCTCCCATTCAGGAGTGGGAGGGGGAAGGAGGATTAAAACTGTGGCGCCTTTAAGTATAGTGAGTTTATTCCCTGGGAAAGGGAGCAGAGTGAGGCAAGTCACTCCAGGCCTTTTTTTATGTTGCCTTGGAAATTATCTCCATCGCTTCCCCACCCCTTTCTCTCCCTTACCTTATCCCATCACATTGGTACCAGCTGGCTGTACCTCATATCAGAGGAAGAATGTGGCCCAGCTAATGACTGCTTCTCTGCACTAAGATGTACCCTGGTGAGTAGCACTCCCAAAGGGGTTTAACTTATGAGTGGGAAATAACACAGGAGCCAAGGGAAAATGGCTCAGGGACCCACTTTTGAACCCAAGCAGAGATGCAAATTTGGGGTCTAAGCATGCCATTTAGTCAACCATGCAAATTAGCACATGCTCACTTGCCTGGGGCCTGAAAGAAACCAGGAGGGGGGGCCACAAGGCATTCCAATCTGTTCTGTTTCTCCTTCAACTGACTTTTGGTCATGTTTTCATTGGTATTTGCTTCTGCAGATTCCAATGGCTGAAGGGGAAAATTTGTTTTCTTAACCTGGGCATCAGGAAGCAGATGTGAAGTAGAAGAAATGAGTGAAGATTGAAGGTTAGTAATGCTAAATTTTAGGAGTAAACTAGGAAGAAAAGGTTAAAAGAATAAGATATATAAAAATTATATCTATATAAAATTTTACACAACACGTGCACACACATACCTCTGAAAGACTGGTACAAAAAGGCAATTCAACCTAGTCAACCCCACATCTAAGAATCTTTCTTTCTTTTTTCTTTTAAAGGTTACCATTTGCAATCACTGTTTATGGGTGCAGGGGTTAGGACGACTGTATTTAGTTGCAATTGTTCAAATATATGCTCTTCATAAAAGCAACTGTCTCACTCTGACAAGGGTTGTAACCCTCATATATTTCCTATAGCTCTAGCTGAATTGCAACTATTAGGTCCTATTCACTTACACCTTCTCAGCAAAGATTCCATTTCCCAATTATTGGAATAGCGAGTCAAATGAAAGCAATATTGCTAAAGAAAACAACATGAAAAGAGCCTTTCAGTATCTAAAGAAAGCTAGGGAATGATTTAAACTAAGTAGTTGGAAACGTATCTCCATCCGTGGCTTCAACTACGAAGGTGGTGATGGTAGGGGATGGGGTGAGGACAAGAGGGTTAGGAGCTTGGAGCAGGGGCAAGGAGAGGACAAAATTCATTGAAGTAAAGAAAGAGAATTGGTACCTGGTATTTCCTCTGCAATCTAATGCTGTCAGGCCAGCATCATGCACAGTTACCGAGGTTGAACACATTGCTATTACGGAAGCAGAGCTCCCTTCTAGGATAGATTCAAGAGCTAATAGGTGAAACCAACTGCAAGGAGCATCTGTTTTTTTCATTTCAGAGCAAGAGTCCTAGCAAAACTGGAAAAATACATGCTCCAGATTTCTTAGGGGGGTTGTAGTCTAGGAGGGGGTTTCTATATTTTCTAATTTTTAAAGAGCCCTAAGCTCAATGAATCTCCATGATTCCTTCCAAAATGTGACTTGTCATAGCAACTTCACCTTATAAAATGTTACCAGGGTGAAGAGACCTGGAGAAGCACAGTGCCACTTTACCCAAGACATCTCGTATCAATGGCCTTACTCTTTTTTTCCTAAGTATTATTATTTATTTATTTATTTACTTTTGGCTGTGTTGGGTCTTTGTTTTTGCGCGGGCTTTCTCTAGTTGCAGTGAGCAGGGGCTACTCTTTGTTGTGGTGTGCGGGATTCTCATAGCGGTGGCTTGTCTTTGTTGCGGAGCACAGTCTCTAGGCACGCAGGCTTCAATAGTTGTGGCATGTGGGGCTCAGTAGTTGCAGCTCACGGGCTCTAGAGAGCAGTCTCAGTAGTTGTGGCGCATGGGCTTAGTTGCTCTGCAGCATGTGGGATCTTCCTGGACCAGGGCTTGAACCCATGTCCCCTGCATTGGCAGGCGGATTCTTAACCACTGTGCCACCAGGGAAGTCCCATTGGCCTTATTCTTTGAGTGAGACCTGCGTGGGTATATCTGCGCATCCTGGCTCCTGGGTACCTTGAGTGGTTGCCCTGTTACTTATGCCCTAAAAGAACAGATGACCTACTTCTTCTCTGTCATTGTAAACTAAACAAATGATTGGAAATGACAAGTCTGCCAAACATCTGGGGGTCATACAGCCAACTCACAGAATCTTTAAGGATTTCTTTGAGCAGGGATCAAGATGTATAGAGTATGAATGGTGGGAGTGTCAGAGAAAGAAGAGACACTCAGGATATTTGTTAAGCAGCAGTGGTAGGTCAAGCAATTTAAATTTGTTATCTCATGAAACCTTCACAATAACCCTGCAAATAAAATTGGATTATTCATATTTTCATTGAAGAAACATAAGACTTATCAAGAGTCTCCAACATCCCTGATTGCAGCCTTGCAAGGTAAATTCAGCTGTCCTTGACTCCAAAAGCTCATGAACCACGGAAAATGCATCCACCTCTCCCCCAGCTTTATTGAGGTATAATTGACAAATAAAATTGTAAGATGTTTAAAGTGTACAGCGTGATGATTTGATATACATATACATTGTGAAAGAATTCCTCCCATTGAGTTAATTAACACATCCATCACCTCACATATTTACCTTTTTGTGTGTGTGTGAGAAAAATTAAGTTCTACTCTCTTAGCAAATTGCAATTATACAAGACAGTGCTATCAATTATAGTCACCATGTTATACATTAGATCCTCAGACCTGATTCATCTTATAACTGAAAGTTTATACCCTTTTACAAACCTCTCCCTATTTCCCACACCTCCCAGCCCCAGTGCAGCCACTTTTAAAGTTGTGTCACCTTCTCCTGAAATCCTATTTTCAATAGCAGACACATCTGGGATGAAGAGAGGGCTCCTGTACACTAATGTGCTGTGGGTCCCTATGGTTTAGTAGCAGGGCTTCTGAAGCTCTTTTGAGCATGATGCACATAAGAAATGAATATTATTGTGACTCTGTACATATATACCTGTTACATATGTGTATTATAACTGAAAAAAGTCCCCAAACAATATTTTCTGTTATATATGCAATGGATTCTGATGTTTAATGTATTTTTAGACTATGTTGCTATGAACCCACTAGCACAGTGGTTGTGAATGCACTATGGAGTAAAACCAGCTGGGATCAGATCTGAGTCTAGACATGTGCTAGCTCTATGAACTTGGAAACATTACTGAACCTATAATAATAGTAGCAATTCATAGGGATTATGATGGTTAAGTTAATATATCAATTTGACTGAGGTGAAGATGTCCAGATAGCTGGGAAAACTTTATTTCTGGATGTGCCTGTGAAGATGTCTCCAAAAGAGATTAGCATTTGAATCTGTAGACTGAGTAAAGAAGATCACTTCCATTGATGAGGGTGGGAATCATCCAACCCACTGAGGACTTGAATAGAACAGAAAGGTGGGGAAAGTGTGGGCATTTGGTCTCTCTGCTTAAGCTGAGACATCCATTGTTCTCCTGCCCTGGACATCAGCACTCCTGATTCTCAGGTATTTAGACTCACAGTAAGATTTCAGCCATCAGCACCCCCATTCTCAGGCCTTTGAACTTTGACTGAATTATACCACTAGCCTTCCTGGTTCTCCAGCTTGCAGATAGCAGATCATGGGACTTCTCATCCCTCATAATCATGTGAACCAATTTCTATAATAAATCCATTTTATGTATCTATGTCTATATCCCATTGGTTCTGTTTCTCTGGAGAATGCTAACTTAAAGATGTTGTGAAGATTAAATAAATAAATATTACATGAAAATCACTGACACATTAAAAGTACCCAATGAATGTTAACTCTTATTCTGTGAAGCCCTTAGCATAATGTGACACATTGATGGAGCATCTTTACAGTGACTGACGTATAGAAAGTGCTCAATATTAGCCATTTGTGGTAGTGTGTTATTATAACTACTAAGTACAGGACAGTAAGATAAGAGTTTTGCAAGTAAAAACAAAAGAAACTGGAGACTATTTAAATCAATAAGAAGAAAGAGGAGATCAAATGACATAAAGACTTGTGGAGACAGAAACATTTTTTACTACTTTGGCATCAGAACCCTAGCCATTTCCTTTTGTAACAATATAAAATAATATGGTGTAAGTATTTGTCTGTTCTCTTATTTTAGACTATCTCACTAGACTGTCAAGTCTTTCAGGACTGAGGCTGTGTTTTTTTTTTTTTTTAATAAATTTATTTATTTATTTTTGGCTGCATTGGGTCTTCATTGCTGCGTGCGAGCTTTCTCTGGTTGTGGTGAGTGGGGGCTACTCTTCGTTGCGGTGTGCGAGCTTCTCATTGCGGTGGCTTCTCCTGTTGTGGAGCATGGGCCCTAGGTGCACAGGCTTCAGTAGTTGTGGATCACAGGCTCAGTAGTTGTGGCTTGCGGGCTCTAGAGCGCAGGCTCAGTAGTTGTGGTTCACGGACTAATTGCTCCACGGCATGTGGGATCTTCCCGGACCAGGGCTCAAGCCCATGTCTCCTGAATTGGCAGGCAGATTCTTAACCACTGTGCCACCAGGGAAGCCCAGGCTGTGTCTATTAATCCACCACTGTTAACCTAGAGCCATGCCCTTTACATAGAAGTCACTCTATAAATTGCTATTGTTGAATGGATAAAGAAATGAATGGACACACGTTATTAGTTTATTTGTATCCATATGTCAAAGTAATTGTTCAATTGATTAAAAACTATAGTCTTGTGGCTAGTGGTCGTATTGAACAGAACCCTCACCTCAACTTTACTCACTACCCAGTTTTTAACATCATGTTGGTATTCATGCACTATGAGAGAGAGAACATACAATGTGTTTGTTCAAACCCTAAAAGAAAAACTAGATTTGGAGAAATTTTACCTTTTTCTGTGAAGCACATCATTCCAGCTATGGGACATCTCTTGAGAACTCTACATGCTCTTGTGAAGTAAGCTTAAAGATAAAGTTGAGATCTCCAGTTGCCCAGGCTAGGAAGTTGGTCACACATGAATTCCCACTTCCTACACTATCCCAGAGGAGGGAGCGAAGTTGAATGAAATGACATCACTTAAAACTTCCATTGGTGTGTTTTTTCTTTTGACTTCCTCTATTGATCTGGGCAAAAGTACAGAAGAAACTGGTAGTAGAAGAAAAGTACTGAAATCCAAGAGGGAAAATACCTATGAGATTATGACACATTGTTTCCTGTTGATGCTTCCAGCTTCTTTTCATGCCCAGTTGGCATTATATCCTTAACCCCTCTCATTTCCATTTCCGTTAATAGAAGAGAATTCTGTTAATTCCGTTCATTGTGCTAGTGCAAGGGAATTACAATGTTGAAATTCTTCAAAACATTGAGGGATCATGATTCAAGGTACAATGACCCTGATTCACCTCTCAAGTGAGAGATGGCAGGATGAACAAGGTCTTGAGATGAATAAGCCAATTATGTAGTATTGTTGAATGCCTACTGCTTGCCTAATATTATGCAGGACAAAACAGAGGAGGAAGAAACAGAAAACTTAGTCTTAATCAAGAGCCATGAAATTTTCTTCCTAATAGGACAAGACTGACTAAAACATGAAGGACATAAAACCCTGAGGGTAGGACTTGTTTCTTATTTATCTGTAATTTCCTGTACCTAGCACCAGACCTAGTACACAGTAGGTAAATGCTGGTAATTAACCAGTGAGTAGGTTAAAGTAGTACAAATGTAACCCTTGGAATTGGACAGACCTAGATCCCAAATCTGTCATTTTCTAGATATGTGATTCTGCACAACTTACTTGATTTCTCTAAGTGCTGGCTTTCAAAACTCTCCTCATCTTATCCTAAACATAAACATTATGAAGATAAAGCGGATCAGAGATAAAACATCTAGAACAGTGCCTGACAAGGAATGTCTGCTCAATACACGTTTATTGCCTTATGGTTGTGGTGACACCATGCCTCAGCCCATACTCAGCAGGGCAAGCTCCCTTTTCTATACATGAAGATGCCCGGACAAACCAGTATGCAGAGCATAGTTCCTATGTTTATCCAGGAGTAAGCCTGTGGGCTGTCCCCAATTTAACTATGCTCATCAAATATCTCCCCCACTCATGTTCTACTGATCTCTGATTCTATCCTTAGCTGTATCTTGGGTAATACTGATCCCTGGCATAATAATAAAGGTAGCCTAATTTGCACCTAGATGAAGAACACAAGGCCCAGTCTTATCAGAGCAACACTAACAGGTAGTAGAGTGATACTGAAGAGCTCTAAGCCATGAGGCAGACACCAAAGTTTACATGGTTGAAAGAGAACACACTTTTCTGACAAATCTTGAGTTCAAGTCCAAGTCATGCACTAGATATATGCACTAAGGCAAATGGTTTAATCTTTCTGAACCACAGATTTAAAATGTAGATATTACCTAAAAATTTATTTTAAGAATTATGTGACATAATGTATAATGCGTTTAACATGGTTACTGGCACAGAATAATTAACCAATACCTGATTTGAATATTTTTTCTCCTCTAAACTTGATATTAGAACCCTAACAGTGGATGCAGCCATTGTCCTGCATACCCATTCTGTCTTCCTAATGTATTTCTAAAAATACTGTAATTTCACACTGCTTCAGTGAGCACTTAATATTTCTGATCCTTTTGAATCATAAGCCTTTTTAGTTTGTGAAGAACTGATCATTTCTGTCACCGGACCCCAGAAACTCTCAACTCCTGAAATAGTAACTTTCCTTCTTGAGCTAAAGAAACGTCATCAACAGCCATTACCAACTGCGGCAATGACTTATTCTTTCAAAGCCTGTAGAGGGCAAGATCACTATAATTTGCTCCTAAATTTCATCTGACTTGTGATTCCAATTTAGCCAGAATTATGAAATGTCCCTTCAAATTAAGTAAACCACAGCAGTCCTTGTGCTATCTACAGGATGACAATGTATCCCATTAGCCCTGCTCTACAGATTTCAATGAAATCCAAACCCATCTGTAATGGCCCTACAATTGGCACTATTGTCCTTGATCAGTACCAAGAGTCTATTGATGGAAAGGAGCCATCAGCAATCAATAGAGTGTTAACTTCCCCAAAAAGCCTATGGTTAGCAGTTATTTATTGAGATACTGACAGTTTCTAAACCCAAATCAAGGTACAGAAAAACAGAAAATTAGGGGACTCCACCATCATTAATGAGATATCTCTAGAGAAGGTAGAAATATTACATAAATATAATGTGATTCTGTGTTCTTAAATGGAAATAACTGTATTTGAGGACCAGAAAGTAAAGCATTTGATGTCATTACCCAGGAAAAGAAGTTTTCAGACAGGTTAGTTAAAGAAGTGGATAGTGCCATATGATATTACAGAGGGGGAGGTATTTCATATATCTAATCTATGCCAACCTGCAGAGCTTCCTTGTTTATATCACACAATCCTTCCTACAGCTCTATAAAACAGTATTATCTCAATTTTAAAGATGAGTGAATTGAGGTTCAGAAAAGTTGAATAACACATCCAAGGGCACAGAGGTAGAGGTGGAGGAATCAGGATGGGAACATGGGTCCATTTGACTTTAGAATCCATGCCCCAGGCTGTGAGGCATAAAGCATCAGAAGCATATTGCATTGAGGACAAGGACTAGAGAGGGATAATTTTCAACTCAATGTTGAGTTCAATTAAATTCTTTAAGCATTCTTTTAGTAATTGTAATCACAGACTTTTATCAGCTGCCCTAGAGAAGCTATATACCTTAAGGTTTATATCTGTGGGTTCTAGAGTCAGATTCTCTTTGTATTTGTATCTCTGATATGCCTCTTACTAGCTGTGTAAACCCAGAGAAATTAACTCAATTCCCAGGTTTCCTCATCTGTAAAATGGATATAAAAATTACCTTGCACAATTTCCATGGAGATTAAACGAGATGGCTTATAAAAGCAAAGTACTTTGCCTGGCATAGTGTGCATTCAACACATGGTGGTTGTTGTTATTACCCTTTTAATACAAAGCTATCTTATATATTAACGCAATGTTAGTGAAGCAGTCGAATCCTTCAGTGGAAATATTATTTCTTGTTAGAGGAGAACAGAACAAGAGTGGACAAATACTGCTTATTTAGGACAAGGAAAAAGTTGAAACCAATCAGCATACCTTAACCAGAGTTATAGAGAAAACAGGAATATGAGATGGATTCCCCCACGGTACTGCTGAGAGCCATACATGAGACAGATGGAGGGGGAGGGCAGGCTCTTACCTGCCTGTGTTAAAATTTTATGTTGTTATTTATTCAAAATATCAGAAGGCAAAACTTTTACTAAAGCTTGTGACAATTAACACTGACTGAGAAAATCTAATGGGCAGTAAACATCCAAAACCACTTAGAAGGTGTGGACCATCCCAAGAATTGTATTGTTCTTTTTCAGAATCTGGTCTTCCGATTCTTTTAAATTGTTGCTTAGCTGGTAGTTTAGGGGCAACACACCCTTTTTAAAGAAGCAGTTCATCCAGGATAGTTTCCTCAATTCGGATTAATAGTTTTGTTGGGAAAAAAAATTGCCACTTATGGCCACAAAAATGCTTACAATTCCCCCCAAACTCTTGTAATCCATGCTGTCCTACGTCTTCTGGGCACATAATCCAGATCACCTGAATTTGGCCATATTTGATCAGAGGCAAGAAACGGTATCACAGTGGTAGAAATGAGGCAGAAAAGAACTTCCAGAACACTGAGAAGCAGTCCCCACCAATCCTGCCCCCAGCCCAGTCCTATTTCATGTTAAAATCAAACATTCACATCACCCTTTTGGTCATCAACTCCCCATACTTTCCCGTCATTTCATTTCCTAAGCAGAAGGTAGCTATGTGGACCTCTACTAAGCCAGTCTATTTCTTTATGGAGAAATTTCTATTTCCCATGAGGTACATGCAGGAAATGAATTCATCACCTTCAATGGATTCCATATAAAGATGAGAGAGGCATCAGCCTGAGCTCGGATGCCAAAGACCTTCTGTACAATGTCCCCAACACACAACCCTGGAATCCCTGAGCACTCTTCCTCCTTCTCCCCAGGCCAAGGTTACTCCCTTAGCCAGCACTTTCTCATCCTCTTCTGGGTTCTTTGCTTTTCTACTTCCTTTCCTTCTCTCTCCTTTTCCTTTGCTGCAGGCTCCAAATGCTTCCACAAATCATTAATACATTTTCTATTCTGTACCTTCTTTTTAATTTGACTTCTTCCCACCCTAGTCCTCTGCCCAGTTTTATATGCTTCATTCTCACTGGGATCTTCTTCCCTTGGGAACCTCTACTTGGCGTCTCTTCCAAAACTTGTTTTCAGTTTTTCGGTGCTCACAGGAAGCAAGGTAAGCTTGGAGGGCAAGCTTTGACATTCAAAGCATCCTGGAATATTTATCCCAACTGGGTTCTTAGTCCCAAAAAGTTTGCCTTTCTTTTTCTTCTTAGCATATGGCTGGAGTGAGGAAAAGGAAGACAGTATGATTGCTGATCTTGGTCTTACGAGATTGATACTTTCAGGGGAACAGCCTGTTTGTTTACAGACAGGGCCCTTGGGGTGGTTACCATTGGTGGTTGCTGTGGCAGCTTCAATAGCACCATCGGCAAGGATTCACCTCCACCCTGTCTTTTCCCCACACCTCCCTCCCCTCTTTACCCAGACCCTGGTTACCAGGAAACAATAGAAAACCAAAATGTTATGTAGACCTCTTCATTGATAGGAGAGCTCATTTGCTATAGTTAAGCCTATAGTTGCAGAATTAAACTCACCTACTTGCCTGCATTTCTAAACACCTCACACTGTCAAAGCCCAGGACAGATGAAATCTGCTTCACGTTCAATCATCCTTTATGTTGGCTGTGTACCTGACACCATTGTAGTCCCATAGGAAAAGCCAGATTTCCTGATCAGCTATGGCTTGGATCCACCTGTGGCTGACACCAAGGCAGCTCAGTGTGATAAAGCTTAGGATGATCAAAGAGCTGGCTGTCACTAGGTACTATGCCTGGTTTCTAGTGTGCCTGGGAATAAACTGAATCCCTGAAACCTCTGCCTCGCTACCTAACACCAAAGGCAGTATCAGACCATCTGACTGGCTTTATCCTTTCTGTTTCTTCCTTCTCAGTCCTAACAACCTAGCCCTTTTCAACCAGAGAAAACTCTACTTTCAGACACGTGTATCAATACAAACTGATCTCTTTCATTTAAGACTGTGACACCAAAGTTTATCATGCCACACCTGAGTCTTTTTGTATTTGACTGCTGAACTATTGGAAATAGTTGAATTGGCTTGAAGAAAGATCAAGTTGGATTAATACTAAAAGATACTCTAAATTTGATGCTTTGGGCTCTGGATCTTCCTTGAAAGGAAACTTATCAAGAATACACTTTACTTCTAGTATTTTTCAGTAGCTTAAGAGAATATAAGTAGAGAAGTTTTAAAGCAAGTCACCACTTTTTAGGTGAAAGTCCTAGGAAGCTATGCTTTTCATCTCACATCCTCCTTACTCTTAGCAAGTCACCACTTTTTAGGTGAAAGTCCTAGGAAGCTATGCTTTTCATCTCACATCCTCCTTGCTCTTTCCCATGACACAGAGAAGATGGGAGCAAGGAGGAAGTTCACCCTAACTTCACGCCAGTAAAATATACTGACTAAACAATTTAAAGACAATCACAGGGTCCCAGGCGACCAGGCTTCTCAGTTTTAAATGACTGTGGACTCATTTAAGCTTTTATTCACAGAGGAGCAGAAGTCTATAATGGATCATGCAAGTCAGAGCTGAGTAATGGTTCACCATGGCCTAGTTAATAGTTAGACAAGCTGTTCCTGTTTGATTAGGGTTTTCTTTTCCATTGCTATAATTGTATGATAATTAACTCAACAGAATTACATCTCATTTGGGGGAAATATGTACATTTTGAAGTTTCAGGAGTAACAGATCCCACATGCCAAGGAAAATGTCTGAAATTATACTATGGGTCTCTTGCTTAGCCATAAAGATTGAATTGTTAGGCATGCGCCTTCTGAGTTTTTGCCTCCAAAGGAGCTAGTGAGTTTCCTTAGCTCTGACTTCTTCCAAAGGCTCTATGCACAAAAGTACTGTACTCAGACAGCTGTTGATAGATTAGAATTGCCAAGTGGCAAACATCATGAACATCTAATGTAATCTGACTTTGGAATTCAACGTGAGATGGAGCACATGAGGCTTCCCTAAAAGAAAAAAGCATCCATTAATACAGGCACCACCACATGATCAGGTGTTTTACATAATGGAAGGAAAGTCTTTTAAAGCAGATGGCAAGGTATCAGAGTGGATGTCCAAATTAAGTCATTTATAAATTGGTCATACTGATAACTGTGGAGATCTTTTCCCTCCTCTAACCACCTATAAACTTATCTCTATCACACATCGCAGCTAATAATCATTTACTGTCTCGTGGTTATGCTAATTTCTAGAGTTTGCTTGTATCTTTAAAGAGAGAGAAGACACTTTAGAGCAGAAACTCATCTTTGTTCTCTCCAGATCTTGCTAGTTTACTGCTAGTGCACGATCTGTGCCTAATGCATGGGTTGAGTCACACTTTAGGCCTCCGTGTCAATGTCATTTTTTTCTAAGAAGCCATACTTGACCATCAGTATTGAGTAAGTTGTTTCTACTCTGTGCTTCTAGAGCTTCCTGGACTTAAATTTATCAAAACTAGGATTCCTGTATTAAAATTATTGTCATGCTCGTCTTGCTGGTCTACAGTTTGTTTTCAGTACAAACTTTTGCGAGAGTAAAAGTTCTAACACGTTTACCTTTCTCTTCTAGCAAACAGGAAGAATCATGCAAAGATCCTTGATAAACAAGGTGTATCTACCAATCTGTCTCCTGGCTAAAACTTGGCATTATTCTCCCACCAAGTTCCAGTAGTCTTACCATATTAGGATTTAGAAAGCTAAACATACTCTCCTAGGCTGTCAGTAATGAGCTATCTAAATGTGGGCAGGGTGGAGGGTGGGGAGAAAAAGATTCTAAAATTTCTGAAAGGCCAGTATGACATTGCTTGATGAGGCAGATAGCAAATGATCACCCTTAACTGCTGTCCGTGCTAAGTGTTGCTTCTTCCAGGGACCTTTGGATCCTAGACTCATGGGTAAGATTGACTGATGTAGTACAGTCAAAACAGCATTGATTTTCCTGTTGTTTGTCTACCAGAGAATTTTAGGGACCTGATATCCTTAACTGAAATCCTTGATTTTGGGATAGATGAATGTTCTAGAATCACTGATGTGTGAATCACCCTGTTCTCCTGCTTCCCTCTCACACCATGAATTTTCTCTCATTGAATTTTTCCTCCCTCTTACCCATTTCCATCTCAGCAGCGAAGTTCTTCTTTTTCTCTCTGGTCTAAACCTGGATATATATCCCTCTCCTTATTTCTCCCTAGAATAATAGGCTGACATTTTGAACAGATACTTTATGGAGAAATAACCTGATCCAACACAGGTATAGAGTTCATTATACAGTTCACCTTATCATGTCTATTTTTCGGATTCTATACAATGTAGGAAATGCAGTGAAGAGCATTCATACCCCGAATCCCTACCCTAACATAATCCCCTCCTGAAAGTGCTTGACATAGCAGTCACTATGGTTCTTCCTCCCAGCCTGGCTGCCCATGTTGCCCAAGGACACAATCTTGCCTCTCCAGCACCCACGTGTAGAGCTACTTATTTATTATATCCTTCCAAGGAAAAATGTCAACACATTAAATGACAACACATGGGAGTTAGAACCTTGCAGACACCTAGGGACACCTTCCCACTCAATTCCTATTTCCCAGTGGAAGGTCTAGTCTGGTACATAGAAAAATAATTTGCAAGGAGGCATCCTACCTATTATCCCCTTGAGCAACCTGATTATTCCATTTCTGCATTATCATTCATTGTTCACACACCTAGAGAATTCTAAATGACTCATTGAAGGGAGTACCATCATCTAAATACTGAAAGAAATGATATTTCACTAAGACACCTAGCAGTATAGTTACTAGAACATACTTACAGGGACTTCCCTGGTGGTCCAGTGGTTAAGAATCTGCTTTCCAATGCAGGGGATGCGGGTTCGATCCCTGGTAGGGGAGCTAAGATCCCACATGTCTTGGGGACAACTGAGCCCGCAGTGCTCTAGAGCCTGTGCGCCACAACTAGAGAGAAGCCTGCGCTCTGCAATGAAGATCTTGCATGCCGCAACTAAGACCCAACACACCTGACGCAGCCAAATAAATAAATAAATATTTTTTTAAAGAACATACTTACAATAAGCATGTACAGTACTTTTTTATAGATGTATTGAGTTTAGAGACACTATGGCAGTGACACTTGCAATCAGTCTATTAATTTAAAGAACTGTAAGTGTTAAACACATGACTACCTGTAATAGTAGACATTACACTCTCTACATACTTGTTAATGTTTCTGTCTCCTTGAGATCAGGAACCACTTGAAATCAGAGATTATGTCTCTAAAAATTTGTCATTTCCCTCATCCAACACAGTGTCTGACACTCTGTTAGCCCTCAGTAAATGTTTGATTAATTAGCAAATGAATACCTGAATTAATTAATTGTCTGATACAAAGCAACTTTGCTTTCTATAGTAAGTACTATTTAAATTTAGACTAAGAAGCAAAACTATTATATAGAGAATGGATAAACAACAAGGTCCTACTGTATAGCACAGGGAACCTCAATATATTCAATACCCTGTGATAAACCATAATGGAAAAATATGAAAAAAATTGTGTGTGTGTGTGTGTATATATATATATATATATATATATATATATATATATATATATATTACTTTTCTGTACAGTAGAAGTTAACACGACATTTTAAATCAACTCTACTTCAATAAAAGAAAAAGAAAAAAGAAAAAACGAAAAACGTAAGCAAACTAAGGTGAAGCTTAGTGATTGAATGTTCTAAATGTATATGGGAAGGTGATGTTGTTTTGGAAGCACAGGCAGAAGGATGAAAACCTGGGTTTGACAATTCTGGCAAGTTTATTTCCTTTTCTGAAAAGCAGGGATAATAATACTTATAGTATAAGACTGATAAATAAAATAATGTTTACAAAGACCTTAGCATGAGCCTGGTACACAGTCAGCACTCGTAAAATGGAAGCTTCTGCTGTTGTCATCCATGTGGCAGTGTAAGAAGGCGAGGCACAGCTAAAGAGTTTCTTAGTTAAGAAGATGCCTACATCTAAGCAAAACATTGTCTGAGGTATCCATATTTGCATAGCTTATCTCAAGACCATAGCCTAAAGTTACCAAATATTTAATCTCTAGGGATATTGACAATAGCCAAATGGGATCCTTTAAGCAGAACTGAAGGTTTTGAATGGACAGAAATGACCACATAAAAACTGGGCTCAGTAAGAGCAAAGGCCTGTGACCCTATGGCCGTGTAGAGAGGCCTCATTCTCAGCAAGGAACACCAAGCCCCCACTTCCGTGCCAATGGGTTTATTCTAAGCCCCAGTGGACATAGAAAGTGTGTTTGGTAGTAAACACTCTGTCTGAGTTAGTGTAAAGTCAACAGGGGTGTGGTTAAACCCATGAATGGGGACAGCTGTGGACCAAACTGAGAGGAGCTGGGGAGAGCGGAAGCAGGTTGACAGAGACCAAGATGAGCACAAAGCATCCTGTGCCTAAGGGATGACCATTTGGGGTGGTGGTTTGTAGCTGAACTTGGACAAAGGAAAATCCTGTGTGGGCAGGCCCTCTTCATATGACAAACACTCTGGGCATCCATCAAACTGAAATCATATTCAAAGTGAAAT
Organism: Lipotes vexillifer; assembly: GCF_000442215.2. NCBI lineage: Eukaryota > Metazoa > Chordata > Mammalia > Artiodactyla > Lipotidae > Lipotes > Lipotes vexillifer. The sequence continues at coordinate 703,899 of NW_006774075.1, forward strand.
CATGTTTTTGTGACCAACAATAGTGCATCAATCAAAATGTACATCGAAGCCCAGAATGTATTGAGAAATCAGAAATATAAGATAGTGGCAAATGCTGATAGCAATACAATGTAGAAAGCCCAAGCAAGAAGATTTTGAGAAAAATACCACAGAAAAACAGGGTTATAGGCATATATCATGCCTCAGGGTTAAGTTGTCCTAAAGAGACATGTCCCCAAATGCATTCTTCCTAGTTTTAAACTGTGAGAAGCTTCAGGGAAAAAAATTGTTTCTGTGCTCAAGTAACTGAGAAATGCTATAGCCCTTTTTAGAGAGTTTTCATATAACATTAGCATATTAATGACAAGAGAAATCCTGCTAAAAATCATGCTTGTATTTATTTTTTTTTGCGGTACGCGGGCCTCTCACTGTTGTGGCCTCTCCCATTGTGGAGCACAGGCTCCAGACGCACAGGCTCAGCAGCCATGGCTCATGGGCCCAGCCGCTCCGCAGCATGTGGGATCTTCCCAGACCGGGGCACGAACCCATGTCCCCTGCATTGGCAGGCGGACGCTCAACCACTGCACCACCAGGGAAGCCTGCTTGTATTTATTTAATCGAACACTTCCTAAACTTCTGCGGCCATTTCCTTTTCACAGTACTTAATATTCTGTGAAGTAACTTTGGGAAGTTCTGGCCTAGGACCAACCATATTAAAGCAACTACATGTTTTTGATTTCCTCATTTAAGTAACAGAGATGCCAAAAACATGAGAGCAAAGTGCAAGGATCAAATAAGGTAAAGTATGTTAAGCACCAAGAAAGCAATGGACCAGCGACATGGTATCTGGAAACAATGGAAGATAACAAGGAGAACCATTGAGAATAATGGTAGCCGAGAAGGATAATATTACTAAGACAGTCAATGTATCATTGAAACATTAGAACTAATACTCTTTGGAATATATAAGCTATGTATTTTGCAACTGTATCCTGCATCCAAGAATGTCTTAAGCACATCCTACTACAGTCTTATATTATAAAACAGCATGAACCATTCCTTTTTCCCTCCTCATATCAAATATGTCTGATCACTATCAATTCTCAGTTTAGATCTCTCTCTCTCTCTGTGGTCATCCAACACCTTTCCTGCTTTCAAAAGCAGCACCACTTTGTATGGAAACTGGGAAACAAAAACAAAAACAAAAATAAAACAAAATGCATATCATTTTTCTTTCCTTCAGGTCTTCAATGGGTGGGATGACTCAGGTCAAACAGAAAAATCTTGGAACTGAAATTTAGAGAAGAATGAGAAAAAAGAAAGATTCCCTCCCACCAACACACCCTCAAGATAGACATCTCAGTGACAAGGTCATTATAGGCCTTGCACAGTGTTGATTTCCAGAGATTCAAATGTTGAGTTTTTAATAGGCCCGGCCTTCTGCCAGAAGTCAAGACTAGGCCTACATCCATTTGCCTGTTTCACATCTCCAGTTGGAGGTCAAAACAAAATTCTTAATTGAACCTCCTGCTGCCTCTAGGCTACCAAACTTCTTCCATTGTCATTCAGTAAATATGATAAGCAGCAACCCAATTCTATCATTGCTCAACCAGAAGCCGTGGTGTCATCTTTGATGTCTCTTTCTCTTACACGTCACTTCTAATTCTTTAGCCAAATCTGTCAGTTCTATCATCAAAATATATACCAGGTACTCACCTGCTAGCCACCACCATCTCTTACCCAGATTACTACACTATCCTCCTAAAAGACATACCCGTGCTTCCACCCCATGATCCTTCTCACATATTCATCTTCTAATGTGAGCCCTCGGCAGCATGCCAGCTCACTTATGGTATAATCCAAGGTCCTCACCATGACCCCAAAAGGCCTGCATTCTTTTTTTTTTTTTTTTTTTTTTTTTTTTTTTGGCGGTATGCAGGTTTCTCACTGTTGTAGCCTCTCCCGTTGCGGAGCACAGGCTCCAGACACGCAGGCTCAGGGGCCACGGCTCAGGGTCCCAGCCGCTCCGCGGCATGTGGGATCCTCCCGGACCAGGGCACGAACCCATGTCCCCTGCATCGGCAGGTGGACTCTCAACCACTGCGCCACCAGGGAAGCCCAAGGCCTGCATTCTTTAACTTCTCACCCCATTTCATCACACCTCTGACTCTCTTCCCACTCCTTCTCTCCATTCACTTATCTCTGGCCTTCTTGCTTCTCCTGGAACATTCAGGAGTGTTCCCACTTCTTAGAACTGTTGTGAGGATTAGATGGTTGAGATATATAAAGTACTTAGAGCTGCATCTTACTCATAAGAGGTCTGAGTTAACATTGCATCACCAGTATTTAAAACCCCTATGTATTTCTTTTTACTTTATCTTTTCACCACATCATGTATCATGGGTAGTGTTTTATGTCCCCACCACAGAGCATTTTTTCCAAATATTCCTTCTGCTCAAATATCCTTCCCCCAGAAAGCTACATGGTCCTCAGCCTCACTGCCTTAAGATCTTTAATAAAAGCATCTTAACCATAAGTCTCTCCTGATCACACTATATAAAATAGCACGCACAGCACAGGATCTGGTGAAAATATAGAGAGGAGAAAACAAAAAGTCAAAGGGGCTCCAAATAGTTATGACATAATGTTAATTGAAATTTATTATAAGACATGACTCTAAGAGCTTTACATGAATTGATCACTTAATCCTCGCAACAGCTTTGTGGGACAGATAACATTATTAATCCCATTTTTTAGAGAAGAAATTTAAGACACATAGAATTTACTAACCTGCTCAAGACCATGCAGCTAAAAATTGTGTGATGATGTTAGGATCTGAACCCAGGCATTTAAACTGATAGCCACTGTGTTTATCTACATTACAACCTGGTGTCTTGCTGATCTTTCCATTTTAGTGTCCATAGAGCTTTTCTTTCACTGATTCAGCCATGTTTTGTTGAACTCCTACTATACGACATGGTGTAGGGATAGGAAAAGATAAAGGTAAGAAATTAATTTGGAGATGTAGCTAGGGCTCAGATTGCACGTGGCTTAGTAGGTATTGTCTTAAATTTGATGAGAAACTATTGGAGTGATAGGACCACATCTGCATGTAGATGGAACACTCTGGTTGCTTAGTGGAAAATAAGCTGTAGGAGGTGATGGAGAAAGCTGCAGGGTCAGTAAGGAGGCTATTGCCAGGTCCTAGTTCACAGGAACCATGATGGATGGTTCCTTGAACAAGGATGCCTATGGTGGAACTGATGAGAATTGGTCAGATTCACAGTATATTTTGAAGGAAAACTAACAGAATTTGCTGGTGGTTTGAACATATGTCCCCCATTCTTTGAGTTGTACCGTTACATTGCACAATATGAATACTCCATTGTTATTAGCCATTCCTCATATTGAAGGCACCTCCCTACCTTTTTAAAATCACAAAGTGTGCTAGAATGTTTGTCTGTATTCATGGTTTTTTACACACGTGTGATTGTTTCTATAGGGCTGTGAAGTGAAAATGCTGAGTCACAGAGTCCATGAAAGTTTAATCTTAACAGATATTGACCAAAAAAAGTCTCTAAACCATGTGTACCGATCAACCTGTGCCAATTGATATTCCTCTACTTCTCTCTTTAAAATGTGTTGACAATGTGATTTCAATGTGACATTGAAAACAGGCCTTCTCCCTGTTTTCCCAGTCTGTCTGCAGGTTATGCTGGGACGCAACCTCATCTATGTAGCAGTGATAAGATGATCCTCATTACATCATTGGCCTCCCCTTGCTCAGTCAATGCCCAAGCAAACTGCCACTTCTATTTGCAGCTGTCTGTTCTGGGCAAAGCTGAGAAATCACAGAGAGAGAAGAGGTGTGGGCCTTTCCAAGGAAATTGTAACTGCTGCATTTAGCTACCCTTGTAAATACCTGGATACACGAAGAGCCTTCCCAAATCCGGTTATTTCCTTGTCAAGAACGTGTCTTTTCACAGCCCTGGTACAAGGTCAGGCAGTGCCTTCAGGGGCTGTTAAGAACAGGATGCCCTGTAATTAACTGATTTTCTGCAATACAGTAGTAAAGCATGTGTTTCTGTAACCTTGAATATCACCTAGTACATACGTGCTCATTGACCTAGAAGTTGAGGGCTTTCAAGAAAAAGAGATAACTGTGCCCAATAATCTTTCTTACCCTCTGCTACCTAGAGCAATCACCCAGAGATTGCCTATCACAACAGACTGTAGACTTTCTGATAAACAGTGTTTTGGACACTTTCTAAACTTTATCTCATTAACTCTTTCAAACTCACATGCCTGGGAGCAAGGCAGGCAGGGATATATTATTCTAAGTTTACTTAAGGTCAACCTGAGGAATGGAAAGGTTAACTGACTTGGCCAAGGTCATAAAACAAGCTGTAAATAGAATCAAGAACAGAATTCAGATCTCTGGAAATGTTTCCAGTCTAGTGTGGGAAATGTTAAAGCACTCTTCCTTTCTATAATCTTATACCCCTAGAGCAATTTTGCTCTTTTAATTACTCTCAATTACGTTTTCATATCATGGCATGCACAGAAAATGGCAGCACTTATATGAGTCATGAGGGTAAATGGATGAAAATGTCTGTGGTGCCAGGTGACCAGCTTGGAGCCCCAGTCATCCCAGGTCCTGCTAGACTCTTTTGAAGAGTGAAGGCATCAGATCTCTGCCAACTATAATCCATTTGGGTCAAACCAATGAGGAATCATCCAACATTCCTATAAAGTTCAGCTTTGTGCAAAGAACTATCTTGCTCTGCCTTGGACAGATGTAAATGTATGGCAGGACCTGAAGAATTGAGATTTTGTGTGTGCTGAGCATCCTGTAGGCCTGGAATTCATAGTGATTTCTCACTGGAGCTGTAGGAGACCAGGCATTTGGAAAAGGGAGCTAAGGGCTAGATCACTCCAGATAAGAGAGGAGGAGCTGCAGGACCATGGGAATTGCAGTGGGACAGAAAGCAGATACCTGAATTAAAAGAAATTTCCTAGGAACTGGTGACCATCCATGGATGTCTTCAAGATGAGATTAGTCTTTTAAAACTTCTCCCTAATGTTCCTTTCTCTATACTTAACATATGGTCTCAAATCTTATGTAGTTATTTTTCTAACACAAAACTTTGATCACACTTTCTGTGAAAGCTTTAACTGTTTCTTATCTGGCATAAGAAAAAGTCCAGACTCATTATCTGGGCATACAAGATCTTTCAAAACCAGGATCCAAGAACAAGCCACCAGATTTCTCTTTCTCCACTGCCTATCTCATAACCAGGGCTTCCAGACACACAAAAGAATGATTCTTCCCTTGCAAACTGAGCTTTTCAATACCTTCTGGATGGTCTTTGCTCTTTCCTTTACCTTGTGCTCTGCCTGACAAAATCCTCCTCGAGATCCTACATGAATGTTACTTCCTCTGTAAAAACTTCCCCTAATCTACCAAGCATGTAAGTTTTCTCCCTTCCTTTTCCTACCATAGAACCTTGCTATTCTTGCATATTAATTAGTGATCTGTATGAGTTCTGTCTCTTCCATTGGGCAATGAATTTCCCCCCATGGTCAATGCTAAGACTTAACACCCAGCATCTAGCATGGTACCTGGAACATAATAGGTACTCCAGAGTGTTCATTTGAAGAATTGAATAAATAGATCTTCCATGCTGAACAATGTTTGTGGACTAAAAAAATGATTATTCCTTTTATTGTTCAACATCCTACTGAAAGTGGGCCTTATTGGTGCCATCATACATAATTTTGAATCTCATTTTTGACTTAAGATTTTAAGTGACTTAACATCTTGGAGCCTCCTTTCTCCCACCTATAGAATGAATACAACAATAACCTTACAAGGTTGATGTGAGAAACCAGTGTTATCCTAATACTTGCCATATGTCAAGATATTTAGTAAACATCTCTTCCTTTCTGCTTTTCTTCATTGAAGGCACTTTAAATGTTAATAAAAATATATATTTTTTTACAATTCCAGTCTTTATTCACATCTTAATCTACTATTTTATAAAGGTCACACATTTACTTTTGAAATTACTTATCCATGTGAACATAGCATATTAAGGTACATATGTATAGCTATCTTCAAGTATATAAACAAAAATTTTTTAATGGCATCCTCAAGAAATCTATCATTGTTGCTAAACACTCATACAGGCAACATATGAATCACTAAAAATGAGTAATAGTAATAAGCTTATTGCAGTAATCTTATAGTAATAACCTGAGAGGTAATAAAATATGAGGGTTAAGTGCGTGGGCTAGGAGTAAAGAACAAACTTGGATTTTAATTCTGACAATATCACTTACAGGAGCATCTGACTTATGATGCTTCAGTTTCTTCAACTGTATCATGGACATAATAAAACATATTTAACTCAAAGAATTATTGTGAGGACCAAAAGAGATAGAGAATGTAAAGCATGTGGCACAGAGCCCAGAACATGGTACACTCAGTGGCTCTTATTTTTATGGTTCCAATCATTATTATTATTTCTCCAACTTCACCCAAATCTACTAAGTCTATTGCAGATTTCCAGGACCATAATAATCTCACACACATATTCTGAGCATCCCAAAGGTCGTCCCCAATGTGCCTATGAATGACATCTCAGCCTTCACCCAACAGGGAGCATAGAATGGGCAAATAGGGCCTCTTGGTGAAAAAAGAGTGTGACCATGGTAGATCCATGCAGGAAGCTGTGTGACTCTTCCTTATGAATTTCCCTGGTGCCAGAAATGCAGTCACCCACCCTCTGACCTTCTACCACCCCCCTCAGCTCTGAGCACTACCTCGGCAGACACAGCCATCTACAAGCACTGTCACCCCGCATCCTCCTGCCACCTGGGTATTTCCAGTGTACAACAGCTCTTGATGTGCCAAAGTAGCACTGAGTGCCGTGCCCACGTGGAGAGGATGCTTTGCCACCATCTGTCTTGTTACACTTGTGGCATAGACACAAAAATGGTTTTGTCTTGAGGCTCAATATTGTATGGGGTTTTCAGTGTGTGGGAAATAGAGGTTCATAGGCTGCGGTAAAACCTGAATGACTGAGGGCTCTTCTATTAGAATGACTCTTATTCCCTTTCCAATAACAGAGTCAGATTACCAGACACAGCCAATTTGTCTTTCTCTTCCCTTCAAAGAGAAAGTCACTCTAGCTAGCACTCTTCAGACTCTCCCTCCCAAGTTCTATACACAGTGAACCTGAACCCCATGTGTCTAGGAACAGAGCCAAAAATGGCCTGACATGAGAGCAAAATCTCTTTGATGTGCCATCTTTTACCTTAGGGAAAAAAATCATATGAATTTGGCATCCTCTTTGTGGTATTATATTAATCTAAAATAATGGCATTCTTCCTCCAGATTTTTTAGCCCATTTCATGGCTTTGGGTTCCCTCTGGAATTCCCAACCAACCTCTACAGCACTCATATCCCATATTAGGATCCCTGATCAGCCTTGGAATAAATGAGTTCTCTCTCAGGAGACGCCTTCTTTGTTAGTACTTGGTGGAAAATAGATTTCTGGCATGCTCTTTTCACTCATTTGTCAAACATGCCCTGACATGGCTGAATCCCAGCCGTAAACACAATGTAAGGTTAAACTTGACTCCCCTGTTCCCCAAGACATTTAAGCCCTGCCTCAGAGACATCATGAAGAACCTCAATTTTTATTCTACCATCTGCCTATGCATTTGCTGGGTAGATGTGAGGTTCTGTTGGCTGAGTAGTCAAAAGCAGAAGGTTTGCTGTGCATGATTACTGATGGAAACCACACTGCTTCAAAGTATGGGCAGACACAAGGGAAGCATTTGATAAATGTGTCTTAAAGATAATGACTTACATGGAGGTTTAGTTTTCTGCGAAGAAAATTTGGGTTATCCAAAGGCATTCAGGGCCTTCCAGAAAATAAAACCCATTCAATTAGTTCTCTCCATGTACTTAAGCATATAAAAGTAGTGGATCCATATAAATTATTACATTCCATATTCACACCAATTAAAAATTCCTCAGATGGTTCAGTCAATGGCCCATATGTATTATAGTTCTAGCGACTCCCATCTCTTTATAGATGCAAGTCAACCATATGCAGTGACATAGGCTGTGCCAGAAGTACCAAAATAGTCTTTGGAAATGAATGCCTCTGCATTGTGGCTCATAAAAATACCTGTTCATTATAAATGTAAGTCAACCCAGCCCAGTATTAGTTGAATGACAAGAAGCTAATTGCTGAAATACAGCGAGATCCAGAGCTAAACGCAGTGGGCAAAGACTTAATGGAAAAGTAATAAGGTTAGGTCACGTTACTATTATCTCTAAATTCATGTGGTTTTCCATGAAATAAGTGGAGCTCACTGCAGTCTTCTGAGACCTGGAGGTTTATAGCCCTCATGTTGGTTCTGCTTAAAAAGTCCAACCTCCATACAAAGGAATGAAGTACTGATACATGTTACAACATAGATGAACCTTGAAACATTATGTCAAGTGAAATAAGCCAGTCACAAAAGACCACATGAAATCTTACATGAAATCACCAAAATAGGCAAATCCATAGAGACAGAAAGTAGATTAGTGTTTGCCAGGGGCTGGGGGAGAAGAAAATGGGGCCTGGCTGCTAATGAGTGGGCGTTTCTTTTTGGAGTGATGAAGTGTTACAAAATTAGATAGTGGCAATTTTCGCACAACTCTGTGAATATACTAAAAACCACTGAATTGTATGTTTCGAAAGAGTGAATTTTATGGTAGGTGAATTATACCTCAATAAAGCTGTTATAAAGGAAAAACAAAAGTTCAACCAGGGTGTAATATGAAGTGGAGCCTAGGACTGGGGAAGGATGAACCATGGCCAAAAAAAATCCTCAGAAGAGCTATACTGGACCCATCCATTCTGGACAAGCTTCCAGAGTGAAGCCCAGCATCACTTTCGAACCTCACCGATTTCATTCCCCAAATCCATAGGGTGGTAGTTTTCAAGTCACTAAGATATTTTCATTCCCTTTCTTTCTTTGTTTTTTTCCCCCTCTTCATTGAATTTTCTAGTAATTTTGAGTCAGGTGGAGAGGAGTCTGCTCTGCTTGTGCTGTTCATTATGGAAATTGATTTGACCCTCATTTGCATCTATTTGCACCGTCATCAAGCTGATTTAGAATCCGAGGGTGGTTGCAACCTCCTCGGAAGCTGGCAGATTTGCTCTAAAAACAGAGCCCTGGAACTTTCTAACCAGCTCTGAAGAGCTTGTTCTCTTGCCCTTTTGATTTCTGCATAACATGGGCAGAGTTTCAGAGAAATACAACTCGTGGTAAAGGAAAGAAAGGAAACCTTTGTTGCCTCCTGCTATAAATAGCCTCCATCCGCTTGCCTTCCCTCCAGGCTGCTAGTCAACCTTGCAATCCTGGGTTGCACATCAGAAACAAATACGTTGGTCTGTGGAGCAAGTGGCCCCAGGCAAGCTTGCAGCTGGCAACCAGCAGCAGAGGAGTTAAATCTTAAACAGTCTAATATGACCTGAGCGCAATGATTATGCTTGCAGCACTGACCCACATGTTCCTCACGAGCCGCAGGAGAGGACAAAGCGCAACCCTGCATCCTGGACCAACTCGTCAAGAGTCGTGATAGGAACTTAGGAGAATTCAGACTACCCCTGCCTTAGACATGCTTGCCTCTCCTCTTTAATTTCCCTTTGCTCTACAGGCCTGGGATGATTTCTTGCTTTCCATTTAACTCCTTTTCACACCTGCTCTGTTTGGTCCCTTTCTTCATCTAGCAACCAACAACCTCACCTTCTCTATACAACCTGCACTCTCTCTTATTATGATGGCATAGCTTGATTGCTATCCATGATTGTAAAATATTGAATTCTCATTGTAAAAAAAATTTCAGTTTACATAAAGAGGAAAATAAGAAGGTATAAAAATTAACTCTATTTGCCACTCAGACAGAAATTCACTGGTATTTTGAATGCAGAGTCTTCAAATTCAAAGAGAATGTATATTTTTTTAAATGAAACCTATGAGACATATCTATTTTTCACTTAGAAACCCATCTTGTGCATCTTTGCATTTCAATAAATATAGATCTACACTACCATTTTTAGCAATCTCTATAAATGTATCCATGATTTGCACACTTAGTCTGTTTCTTCTTGATTCATATATATATATATATATATATTCATAGATAATGTACACATTCACAGTTTTTTTTTTCTTATCCCCAAATTTATCCATGAGGGTTTCACTCTATCCACAAGTTATCCAAGTTTTCCTAGTCGCACCTGCCATCTGGACCTCCTACTGTCCCAAACTGTCTGCTCATCAGAAGTTGCCAATCCTAGGCCTTATTCTTCACAACCATATTCCATTTGGTGATAACTGGGAAACTGCAGGCAACAAAGTGAGCTGATGGGTTAACTGGTACAGTGGCTTTTATTTGGTTTCAACAGATAATTGGAGCAGGATGAGCTTGAGAAATAACCTGATATGGCACTTCTCCAAGGTGTCAGTTCATAGGAAAGTAGGATGGAGTACAGGGGTTAGCGTAAGTAGTAAATAATTCTCTGGCCCCTACTCCAGAGCGTCCGATGTGATGAGTTTGGAGTGGGGTCTGGAAAACTAACATTTAACAAGCACTCCATGTAATGATTTTGATCAGTCAAATTTCAGAAATGCTAATTTTATCTAATAACTTTATCTTTCATATGAGGTCATAGAGGACCAAAAAGATATAATTTGTCATGTCTACATGAACAATTAAGGTAAGACTTGAGGTATTGCCTATATTTTCCTATCTCCAAACCTGTCATCTTTTCACTGTGCCAGAGCATCTTATTCTAAAAAAATTTTTTTATTAGAACAAAGGACTTCTAAATAGAATAACAGGAAGGATTATTGCCTGGTACACAGTGACAGTTCTGGTACTCAAAGTGGGCTAAAGGGAGATTGACTTTGAGGCAAAAAATGTTCTTTTACTGCCACTCAAATCATATAGAATGCAAACGGCTGTTTACATTGTGTGTGTGTGTGTGTGTGTGTGTGTGTGTACATATGCCTATATACAGGTCTTAGAAAAAAATACAGTGAAACATGATTATAGAACCAACAGGATCAGAATAAAGGTTTTAAAGACCTATTTCTAGAACTATCTCCAATGGAAAAAAAAAATACCAGTGCTAACGCAGAAAGACTGAATCTAATCAAAAGCAAAGTTTCCTTTGATTTGAGTCTGTCGTGATCCATGCAGAAAAAAATGCAAATCTTTCAGCAAGATTTTCAACTTTCACTAGAAATGCATAACACAGAACATGCAGAGGCAGAAAGAAGACTTCTTAAAAGCAGTATTCAATAGTGGGCTACTTATCTGGTCTAGTGGTCAATTCAGTTTTGGTGTTTCTATATAATAAGTATTTGGCAGGATTCTTTAATTCAGGATCATATAAAGACAATAAAAGTGGTCATTTAAAATGCCCTAACCTCATGGAGTAGGAACTGTGATGGAAACCTTCCATTTTCCCAAGAGACAGTAGTGCTTCCAGTGAGCACAACTTCAAGTGGTACGTTCAGTTGTCTACTTTGCATGGGAGGAAAAGTAACCATATCAATTTCCCAGGTTCCTGTCATGGGTTGAACTGTGTCCCTCCAAAACTCATATGTTGAAATCTCAACCCTCAGTGCCTCAAAATGTGACCTTATTTGGAAATGGGGTCATTGCATATCTAATTAGTTAAATGAGATCACAGTGGAGTAAGGTGGGCCTTTAATGCAATATGACTGGGGTCCTTATAAAAAGGGGAAATTTAGATGCAGAAACAGACACACACAGGAAGAATGCCATATGAAGACTGGAGTTATACTGCCACAAACCAATGAAACCCCAGAAGAAGCTAGAAGAGAGGCCTAGAACAGATCCCAACTTACAGCCTTCAGAGAATATGGCCCTGCTGACACCTTGATCTTGAACTTGTGGCTTCCAGAACTGAGACAATAAATTGCTATTGTTTAAACTACTCAGTCTGTGGTACTTTGTTACAGCAGTGGTCAGAAACTAATACACTGCCCTTCAGAACACATCCTTCAACCAGATGACACTTTTTAAGCCAAGGACAATCCAACGATAGGCTAATACCCACGACACTCACTGTTTGGACCATACGAAAGCTTAACAGATTCTGAGACCCTAATGGCAAAGGACTAACACCTGCAACAAGGTTCAAAACATGATACTCTTGAAATAGAAGCTGACTGTTCCCCTCATCATGATTATTTCATGATCCTTGTGCAGCTGCACTAACAGAGAGAAAAGGGTCATTGTACCTGCAGGGATGATTGATCCTGAGTCTTGGATTGTTGATATCAAACATTACAAGGAGGACCATATATGAAACGTAGGATGTCACCTGGAACACCTCTTAGTAACCCCTTGCCCAATAGTAATAATGAATGGAAAAGTGAATCAAACCCCGCCTCACATTGTCTCTAAATTGTAAGATCCGTAAGGATGCAAAACTATGTGAACAAAGGTTCAGGTCACCACCCACCTGGGCAAGGTGCTGCCAGAAGTCATAAGGAGCCTGAAATGCATAGCAGAATATGAGGGTGATGATGGTGATGATTACCAAATTAGGCCTTATGACCAGCTACTGAAGCAGGACCAAAGCAGCAGAACATTATGATTATTTACTTTTATTTTTCTATTACTTTATATGATGACTGGTGGCTAATGTTTTCGGTTTCAAGTAGAAGAATGAAGGAATCAACCATCACCCCTACAACGAAACAGTAGCAACTTTGTCTGTCTCCTGTGTTTAGGCCATAAGATTTTAAATGGATGAAGGATAGGAGTGGCTTCTCAGAGGCCAAAAGGATTGACTGTACTCCTGATCTCTCCAGATCTGCTCACTGCTCTTCCCAACCCTGCTATTTGCCTCAGGAGGCTGACCTATAAATGTTGCATCAATGGACTCTCATCTCTCTGGGTTCTTGTTGGGATCACTCAATGGGAACACTGGCAAGAAACAAGATACAGAGGAGACAGAGAAGTCGTGCTATTTCCCTCACTCCTTCTATTAAGTCAGTGTTTGACTGGCTACATTCTCATCAGAAGATCATAGGGCCCATCAAGTGGACCTTACCTCATATTTCTTTCTTTTGAGTTCCAGTAAGTATTCACTTTCTCTGCCCCTTTACGCCTAGAAATGGTAATGGTACCACCACCATCCCACTCTCACACACACAGTTTAATAGTCCCTGGTAAACTGATCTCTATTCTTTGTGGTTTCCCTGTATCTTTGAAAGCACTTTATTAAATGCTCTTCAAATGACTCGATTTGAGTATGCCATCATTTATTTGCCAGGACTCTGATGAAATAGAAACTCTGACTTGTTTAGCTATATGTATAATGTATACAAATTCTATTTAGCAAACTTAAAGTGCATCTAAAATTGAATTCTTATTTTAATTTCCAAGTTTCCCTTCCCAATAAATTGATGAAAACCCCTAGCTGGCCATGGTTCAGTCCATTATAGACTTGTGCTCTGTTGGCTGTGGCCATGCTCTGTTGATCCTCAATGCTGAGAACTGGGCTGCCTTTGTTCCGTGGCAGTATGCGTTCAGTTGTCCCTTTCTTATATCCAAACTAGTTTTCAATCCAAGTTGACTTTTTTTTTTTTTACATCTTTATTGGAGTATAATTGCTTTACAATGGTGTGTTAGTTTCTGCTTTATAACAAAGTGAATCAGTTATACATATACATATGTTCCCATATCTCTTCCCTCTTGTGTCTCCCTCCCTCCCACCCTCCCTATCCCACCCCTCCAGGCGGTCACAAAGCACCGAGCTGATCTCCCTGTGCTATGCGGCTGCTTCCCACTAGCTATCTACCTTAAGTTTGGTAGCGTATATATGTCCATGCCTCTCTCTCACTTGTCACAGCTTACCCTTCCCCCTCCCCATATCCTCAAGTCCATTCTCTAGTAGGTCTGTGTCTTTATTCCTGTCTTACCCCTAGGTTCTTCAGGACATTGTTTTTTCTTAAATTCCATATATATGTGTTAGCATACCGTATTTGTCTTTCTCTTTCTGACTTACTTCACTCTGTATGACAGTCTCTAGGTCTATCCACCTCATTATAAATAGCTCAATTTCGTTTCTTTTTATGGCTGAGTAATATTCCATTGTATATATGTGCCACATCTTCTTTATCCATTCATC
>NW_006774075.1:718299-718671 GCF_000442215.2 Lipotes vexillifer
AATTCACATTCCCACCAGCAGTGCAAGAGTGTTCCCTTCTCTCCACACCCTCTCCAGCATTTATTGTTTCTAGATTTTTTGATGGCCATTCTGATTAGTGTGAGATGATATCTCATTGTAGTTTTGATTTGCATCTCTCTAATGATTAATGATGCTGAGCATTGCAATACTTTCAAGTTTTAGTTGTTAGGTTTCACTTGGACCATTTACTTATTTATCTATGGTATTTCTAAAGTTTGTTCTCCCTCTGATGCATTTTGAAAAATTCTGACCAGATATTATTTTTACCCAGGTAATGGCTTTATTTCTGCCTCTCTCATTATATTGTCCTTTCTCCTTCTCGCTTTCAACCTCCCCTCCCCTCCCCTCCCC
>NW_006774075.1:718681-759165 GCF_000442215.2 Lipotes vexillifer
CCCCTCCCCTCCCCTCTCCACACTCTTGTTCTATCATTACACAGAGCAGCGGTGGGAAAGCATTTCATTCTGCTTCTTTTGTGGAAAGAGTAACTTTTGTATCAGGAACTATACTGCAAGGAGTCACACCCTGTTTAACAGTGGCTGTAGCTTCTTAGGGACGTTAAACTATTACTTGTGTAGTTTCGGGTAAATTAACTACAATCTTGCCACTACTGACTTTATGTAGGAACTCTTTTTTTTTTAATTTAATTTATTTTTTTATACACCAGGTTCTTATTAGTCAACCATTTTATACATATCAGTGTATACATGTCAATCCCAATCGCCCAGTTCATCACATCACCCCCACCCCCCGCTGCTTTCCCCCCTTGGTGTCCATATGTTTGTTCTCTTCATCTGTATCTCAGTTTCTGCCCTTCAAACCGGTTCATCTGTACCATTTTTCTAGGTTACACATATATGTGTTAATATACAATATTTGTTTTTCTCTTTCTGACTTACTTCACTCTGTATGACAGTCTCTAGATCCATCCACGTCTCTACAAATGACCCAATTTCATTCCTTTTTATGGCTGAGTAATATTCCATTGTATATATGTACCACATCTTCTTTATCCATTCGTCTGTCGATGGACATTTAGGTTGCTTCCATGACCTGGCTATTGTAAATAGTGCTGCTATGAACATTGGGGTGCATGTGCCTTTTTGAATTATGGTTTTCTCAGGGTATATGCCCAGTAGTGGGATTTCTGGGTCATATGGTAATTCTATTTTTAGTTTTTTAAGGAACCTCCATACTGTTTTGCATAGTGGCTGTATCAATTTACATTCCCAGCAACAGTGAAAGAGGGTCCCCTTTCCTCCACACCCTCTCCAGCATTTGTTGCTTGTAGATTTTCTGATGATGGCCATTCTAACTGGTGTGAGGTGATACCTCATTGTAGTTTTGATTTGCATTTCTCTAATAATTAGTGATGTTGGGCAGCTTTTCATGTGCTTCTTGGCCATCTGTATGTCTTCTTTGGAAAAATGTCTGTTTAGGTCTTCTGCCCATTTTTGGATTAGGTTGTTTTTTTAATATTGAGCTGCATGAGCTTTTTATATATTTTGGAGATTAATCCTTTGTCCATTGATTCATTTGCAAAGATTTTCTCCCATTTTGAGGGTTGTCTTTTCACCTTGTTTATGGTTTCCTTTGCTGTGCAAAAGCTTTTAAGTTTCATCAGGTCCCAGTTGTTTATTTTTCTTTTTATTTCAATTACTCTAGGAGGTGGATCAAAAAATATCTTGCTGTGATTTATGTCAAAGAGTGTTCTTCCTATGTTTTCCTCTAAGAGTTTGATAGTGCCCAGTCTTACATTTAGGTCATTAATCCATTTTGAGTTTATTTTTGTGTATGGTGTTAGGGAGTGTCCTAATTTCATTCTTTTACATGCAGCTGTCCAGTTTTCCAGGAACCACTTATTGAAGAGACTGTCTTTTCTCCATTGTATATCCTTGCCTCCTTTGTCATAGATTAGTTGACCATAGATGCATGGGTTTACCTCTGGGCTTTATATCTTGTTCCATTGATCTATATTTCTGTTTTTGTGCCAGTACCATATTGTCTTGATTACTGTAGCTTTGTAGTATAGTCTGAAGTCAGGGAGTCTGATTCCTCCAGCTCCGTTTTTTTCCTTCAAGACTGCTTTGGCTATTCAGGGTCTTTTGTGTCTCCATATAAATTTTAAGACTTTTTTTTTCTAGTTCCATAAAAATGCCATTTGTAATTTCATAGGGATTGCATTGAATCTGTAGATTGCTTTGGGTGGTATAGTCATTTTCACAATATTGATTCTTCCATTCCAAGAACATGGTATATCTCTCCATCTGTTGGTATCATCTTTAGTTTCTTTCATCAGTGTCTTATAGTTTTCTGCATGCAGGTCTTTTGTCTCCCTAGGTAGGTTTATTCCTAGGTATTTTGTTCTTTTTGTTGCGATGGTAAATGGGAATGTTTCCTTAATTTCACTTTCAGATTTTTCATCATTAGTGTATAGGAATTCAAAGGATTTCTGTGCATTAATTTTGTATAATGCAACTTTAGAAGATTCATTGATTAGCTCTAGTAGTTTTCTGGTGGCATCTTTAGTATTCTCTATGTATAGTATCATGTCATCTGCAAACAGTGACAGTTTTACTTCTTGTTTTCCAATATGTATTCCTTTTATTTCTTTTTCTTCTCTGATTGCCGTGGCTAGGACTTCCAAAACTATGTTGAATAATAGTGGTGAGAGTGGACATCCTTGTCTTATTCCTGAACTTAGAGGAAATGCTTTCAATTTTTCACCACTGAGAATGATGTTTGCTGTGGGTTTGTCATATATGGCCTTTATTATGTTGAGGTAGGTTCCCTCTATGCCCACTTTCTGGAGAGTTTTTATCGTAAATCAGTGTTGAATTTTTCCAAAAGCTTTTTCTGCATCTATTGAGATGATCATATAGTTTTTATTCTTCAATTTGTTAATATGGTGTATCACATTGATTGATTTGCATATATTGAAGAATCCTTGCATCCCTGGGATAAATCCCACTTGATCATGGTGTATGATCCTTTTAATGTGTTGTTGGATTCTGTTTGCTAGTATTTTGTTGAGGATTTTTGCATCTATATTCATCAGTGATATTGGTCTGTAATTTTCTTTTTTTGTAGTATCTTTGTCTGGTTTTGGTATCAGGGTGATGGTGGCCTCATAGAATGAGTTTGGGAGTGTTCCTTCCTCTGCAAGTTTTCAGAAGAGTTTGAGAAGGATTGGTGTTAGCTCTTCTCTAAATGAAGCTCTTCTCTAAATGAAGCCATCTGGTCCTGGACTTTTGTTTGTTGGAAGATTTTTAATCACAGTTTCGATTTCATTACTTGTCTATTCATTTTTTCTATTTCTTCCTGGTTCAGTCTTGGGAGGTTATACCTTTCTAAGCATTTGTCCATTTATTCTAGGTTGTCCATTTTATTGGCATAGAGTTGCTTGTAGAAGTCTCTTAGGATGCTTTGTATTTCTGCGGTGTCTGTTTTAACTTCTCCTTTTTCATTGCTAATTTTATTGATTTGAGTCCTCGCCCTCTTTTTCTTGATGAGTCTGGCTAACGGTTTATCAATTTTGTTTATCTTCTCAAAGAACCAGCTTTTAGTTTTATTAATCTTTGTTATTGTTTTCTTTATTTCTATTTCATTTATTTCTGCTCTGATCTTTATGATTTCTTTCCTTCTGCTAACTTTGGGTTTTGTTTGTTCTTCTTTCTCTAGTTCCCTCAGGTGTAAGGTTAGATTGTTTATTTGAGAGTTTTCTTGTTACTTGAGGTAGGCTTGTATAGCTATAAACTTCCCTCTTAGAACTGCTTTTGCTGCATCCCATAGGTTTTGGATCATCGTGTTTTCATTATCATTTGTCTCTAGGTATTTTTTTATTTCCTCTTTGATTTCTTCAGTGATCATTTGGTTATTTAGTAACGTATTATTTAGCCTCCATATGTTTGTGTTTTTTACGTGTTTTTCCCTGTAATTCATTTCTAATCTCATAGCATTGTGGTCTGAAGAGATGCTTGATATGATTTCAACTTTCTTAAGTTTACTGAGGCTTGATATGTGATCCAAGATGTGATCTATCTTGGAGAATGTTCTGTGCGCACTTGAGAAGTGTAATCTGCTGTTTTGGGATGGAATGTCCCATATATATCAATTAAATCTATCTGGTCTATTGTGTCATTTAAAGTTTCTGTTTCCATATTAATTTTGTGTTTGGATGATCTGTCCATTGGTGTAAGTGAGGTGTTAAAAGTCCTCCACTATTATTGTGTCACTGTTGATTTCCTCTTTTATAGCTGTTAGCAGTTGCCTTATGTATTGAGGTGCTCCTAGTTGGGTGCATATATATTTATAATTGTTATATCTTCTTCTTGGATTGATCCCTTTATCATTATTTAGTGTCCTTCCCTGTCTCTTGTAACATTCTTTATTTTAAAGTCTATTTTATCTGATATGAGTGTTGCTACTCCAGCTTTCTTTTGATTTCCATTTGCATGAAATATCTTTTTCCATCCCCTCACTTTCAGTCTGTATGTGTCCCTAGGTCTGAAGTGGGTCTCTTGTAGACAGCATATAGATGGGTCTTGTTTTTGTATCCATTCAGCAAGCCTGAATGGATACAGGCTTGTATCTTTTGGTTGGAGCATTTAATCCATTCATGTTTAAGGTAATTATTGATATGTATGTTCCTATTACCATTTTCTTAATCGTTTTGGGTTTGTTTTTGTAGGTTCTTTCCTTCTCTTGTGTTTCCCACTTAGAGAAGTTCCTTTAGCATTTGTTATAAAGCTGGTTTGGTGGTGCTGAATTCACTTAGCTTTTGCTTGTCTGTAAAGCTTTTGATTTCTCCATCAAATCTGAATGAGATCTTTGCTGGGTAGAGTAATCTTTGTTGTAGTTTTTTCCCTTTCATCACTTTAAGTATATCATGCCACTCCCTTCTGGCTTGTAGAGTTTCTGCTGAGAAGTCAGCTGTTAACCTTATGGGAGTTCCCTTGTATGTTATTTTTCATTTTTCCCTTGCTGCTTTCAATAATTGTTCTTTGTCTTTAATTTTTGACAATTTGATTACCATGTGTCTCGGTGTGCTTCTCCTGGGTTTATCCTGTATGTGAGTGTATGTGCTTCCTGGACTTGGGTGGCTATTTCCTTTTGCATGTTAGGGAAGTTTTTGACTATAATCTCTTCAAATATTTTCTTGGGTCCTTCCTCTCTCTCTTCTCCTTCTGGGACCCCTATAATGCAAATGTTGCTGCATTTAATGTTGCAGATGTCTCTTAGGCTGTCTTCGTTTCTTTTCATTCTTTTTTCTTTATTCTCTTCTGCAGCAGTGAATTCCACCATTCTGTCTTCCAGGTCACTTATCCGTTCTTCTGCCTCAGGTGTTCTGCTATTGAGTCCTTCTAGCGTATTGTTCATTTCAGTTATTGTATTGTTCATCTCTGTTTGTTTGTTCTTTAATTCTTCTAGGTCTTTGTTAAACATTTCTTGCATCTTCTCTATCTTTGCCTCCATTTTTTTCCCAAGGTCCTGGATCATCTTCACTATCATTATTCTGAATTCTTTTTCTGGAAGGTTGCCTATCTCCCCTTCATTTAGTTGTTTTTCTGGGGTTTTATCTTGTTCCTTCATCTGGTACATAGTCTTCTGCCTTTTCATCTTGTCTATATTTCTGTGAATGTGGTTTTTGTTCCACAGGCTGCAGGATTGTAGTTCTTGCTTCTTTTCAGCTTAAATTAATTCCCAGACTGTCTTCCCCTTTTTGTCCCCTCTCTCTTCCTCTTTCTCTCATTCTTTCTTTCTTCTCTCAATTGATGATGAGTGGAGGAATAGAGAAAATGGAATTGATCTGCTAGTGTTAGAGGGTCTCCTGCAGAGGCGGGGGGTGGCTGTGGCTCACCATGAGGACAAGGATGCTGGCAGCAGAAGTTCTGGGAAGTACTCCTTGGCGTGAGGCTTTCCAGAGTCCTATGTAGGAACGCTTCACAGAATATACCAGCTGTTAATAAGATACTGCACTTGCAGCATTTCATCATAAATAGCGGATCCTTGAGGATAAGAAGGAGCGTTTTGGTGTATGAGGCAACCCACCATCACCATCATGAAAATAATTGAAGAGATAACATTTTTAGAAAACAATCTTTTGAATCACATTTTGTTGCTAGATACAGGCTTGGGGTGGGGTCTTGGGTTTCCATGATAAGCAAAAACTACTCTTCCAGTGGCTGTGACTCAGAGCCTTTTCTCTCCTCTTGAGTTGAAGCTATTTAATTCATCTCTGCTCAATTCAATTCCATTCAATTCATTTTAATTCAACCCTGAAGATAGAGATGGACGACTTATATGTACTTGGTATTGTGAGAGATTCAGTGATGGGAAGTTGCTATCATTTTTATTCTTAGCACTTTCTCATTCACAAATTTACTTCCTCTTGCTCATCATCCATATTTGTTCATCTCCCATGTGTCCAGGTCCTTCATATTGTGACTCGATTGGGCAAAGCCTCATATAGTGCCGTGCTTCCATCTATACTTGAACCTCAAGAAACAAAAGCTCCTCTCTCATTATTTTTAAGCAAACACCCCTCCTTTGCATGCATTCCAAGAAAGACATGCATTAATTGTTGTAGAAAGATCTAATAAATTCATCCCCACTATTATTTTATCTAAGGTGGAATAGGAATGGTAAGAACTAATTTGATTACATCTCCCTGGGGTAAAATTTTGCCTTTGAGCATAATGCTCTAAGACAATGGAGTCTATTATTAATACAACTTAAAGTTTTAGTAGAAAATAAGGTGGTAAAACGATTGGGTAGGGAGTGGTCCAGATGTTCCATTGATTTTCATTTTGTCAGTAGGATTCTTTCTCCCACTGTTACTACATGGAGATCTCCTCCCAGAGCTCTTTTTAGTGAAATCCTTGGAGGATTCTGTGCTTTGCATCTGTAATTGAGGAAGTGGCTGGATGAAAGGGAATAAACTCTGTGAAAGGTGATGCTGAGGAGAAAATAGTCCAAACCCATTTACACAACTGTGCCATCATGCTTCTTCAAGAGCACTTTTTTTTTTTGGCTGTGTTGGGTCTTCGTTGCTGCATGTGGGTTTTCTCTAGTTGCAGCAAGCAGGGGCTGCTCTTATTTGCAGTGGGCAAGCTTCTCTTGTTGTGGAGCATAGGCTCTAGACATGAAGCTTCAGTAGTTGTGGCTCATGGGCTCTAAAGCACAGGCTCAGTAGTTGTGGCACATGGGCTTAGTTGCTCTGTGGCATGTGGGATCTTCCTGGACCAGGGCTTGAACCCATGTCCCCTGCTTTGGCAGGCGGATTCTTAACCACTGCACCACCAGGGAAGCCCCCCCAAGAGCACTTATTCTTAGAGCTTTGTGTTCTATTTTTTCTACACACATTGAGGTGTAATTTACAAGCAATAAAATGTATTCTTTTTAGGTGACAGTTCTATGCATTTTGATAAACTTATATAGTCATGTAACCACACAAAAATCAAGATGTAGAATATTTCTGTCACCCCAAAATATTCCCTTGTGTCCCTATGTAGAAAAATCTCCTTTCTTCACTTCCAGGCCCTGGCAGCTTTTGATCTAATGTGTGTCCTTTTAGTTTTGTCTTTTCCAATATGTTATGTAAGGGGAATTATACAGTATTGTAGCCTTTTGAGTCTGGCTTCTTTCACTTAGCATAATGCTTTTGAGAGTTATCATTTCTATTCAATATTTTAGTACTTCATTCTTTTTTTATTGCTGAATAAAATACTTATTATAGTATTTTGCTGTATGGTACACGACAATTTGTTTAACCATTCACCAGCTGGTGGATATTTAAGGTGTTTCAAGTTTTGACAATTATGAATAAAGCCACAGCATGTATTATTATTTCTCTTTGGTAAATACCAAAGAATATTTTCATAGGTTGTATGCTAAATATCTGCTTAAATACACAAGAAACTAACAAACTGTTTTATAAAAGGCCACACCATTTTGAAGCTGCACCAGCAGTATATTAGAATTCTAGTTTCTCCACATCATCGCTGACTTTTGTTATTGCCTTTTTAAAAAAAAATTGAGCCATTCTAATACTTGTTGTATTTCTTTGTAGTTCTGATTTGCATTTTTCTAACAGTTAATGCTTTTAAATATCTTTTCATGTGTTTGTCATCTATATACCTTCTCAACTGAACTGTAGGATCAAATGTTTTGCCTCTTTTTTAATTGGGTTGATTATTTCCATATTATTGAGTTTTGAGAATTCTTTATATTGAATATATTCTGGTTATTAGTACTTTTTCAAATTATTGTCTTTTTAAAAAATGTCAGCAATTTCCTTACAAACATTGTAACCAGAAGAATCATTTGCTCATTCTTTCATTACCTTTGGAGGATCATTGATTCACAACTATTATACTTTTCCCTCAATCTTCTAATCTTAAAATTTTGATCTTGGGTCACTTTGAAAGTTATATAACAACTGTCTACTGTCTCTCCATAAAAATCTGTATATATGCAAATTTTTTCATAGCTTTTTAGGAGTCCACAAGATACCTACTCCTGAAGTTGCATATGGACCATGAACCATGAATTCCATATTAGAAACTCATGTGTGCACCCTGTTAATGCCAACTTGGATCACTATAATTATCTTCCTCTTCATCTTAGATGGACACAAGCTACTGGGTAATGCTGGATAAATCACACAACTGTGCAAATTAATACACTAAAGATATTCTTTCAACTATTTCAGCAAGGTCTACACAGCTATACAATAATATTTCATTAGTCTCTGTAGTTCTATGTTTAATTCTTACCGAAGCCAGTCAACACATGTTCTTTATTGCCATTTCCTTCACTCGCTACAGATGGTCCTGCTACCTACTTCCCAGAAAAATAGAAGAAATCAGGTGTGAATGAGCCCCCACTTAATTTAAACTTACATATGTACACAGCCTTTCTTCTCTCTAGTCTCAGGGAGAGAGGTGACATTCTTCCAGCCATTGCTAATCCTTCCTTTTGGGCTCTTGATCCTACTCTATCATACTCTAGACCTTGTTCATATACCCATCTAGTCCACCTATATTATTAACGTTGCTCTCTTAAATTGCTATTCTCAAGATTTCATTATGTTTTTTTATTTGAAAAGAGAAAAAAAGCCTCC
Organism: Lipotes vexillifer; assembly: GCF_000442215.2. Classification (NCBI taxonomy): domain Eukaryota; kingdom Metazoa; phylum Chordata; class Mammalia; order Artiodactyla; family Lipotidae; genus Lipotes; species Lipotes vexillifer. The sequence continues at coordinate 727,411 of NW_006774075.1, forward strand.
TCGGTGATGTAACTCATTTTTACTCCTTTCCATACTCTACCCCATCCATTTCTCTTTTTTCGTAACCATACTTCTGAGAAGAATGTTACACTCACTACCTTCAATGGTTCCATTTCTCAAATCAATCCAAACTCCTGTAGTATCTCTGATACTCCATTAAAATTGCTCTTCACAAGTAATGAATAACGTTACATGTGCTCTAATCATAAATAAATAAATTGGTTATTTTCAGTTATTATAGATGTCCTCTTGGAAATATTTGCTGTTGATGACTGTTTCCTGGAACTCATTTCTCTCTTGTCTTTTATAGCAATATTCTTTCCAAACTTCTCTGTTAGTGTCTAAACTTTCCTTGATCTCTTCTCCCAAAAAGCACCACTATAATGGGGATCCTCAGGTCTCTCTCTCTGTTAAGGACTTTTTTTCCTCAATACACAGAGTGTTCCTGGATGATGAAACTGTATCATACTTTCAACAACCAGCTACCTATGAATCAATGAATCACAACTCTTGACCTCACACTAGATCACTTTTAGAAGTTCCACTAAAAACCTTTTAAGCATTCTTTTCATAAGCAGCTTGAACCCAGCCTGTCTCAAGTAAATGTAATCATTGTCATCCTCCCCAAATTATTCTCCAAATTTGTTTTTCCCTCTCTTGCCCTAACTCAGTGATTATTCCCACCTTTTCCCTGTTGCCCAAGAAGAAAACTGAGTGTCACACTAAGTTTACTCTTTTTCCTAAAATTCCCATTTCTTAGTAGTCATTTAGTCACTCACACATTCATCTGTGCAGTAAATATTTACTGAGTGCATACCACATGCCAAACACTCTGCTAACCTTTTGCCAGGTTGAATCAGACATTACATTTGCTCTCTAACTGCTTACATTTTAATGTTGCAGATGCTATATACTATATATAATGTGAGCTTAAAAGTAGAATTATCTTAATTAACTTAAATGTGGGAGAGTCAGAGAAAACTTGCCAGAGGTAACCCTTGAATTGAATGATAAAGGATAAATGGTAATTAGCTAAAGAAAGGAGAGAACAATAGTCCAAGAAGGAACAGCCTACTTCAAGGCATGGCAATATGGTTCTGCTTCCTAATTCACTCCCTTTCACTTCCTTTCCAGATGCACTGCCGAGTACTTACATACAGCTGGTCCATCATATTTTTTACCAATACAATTAAAAAGTGCTCCTAATAGGTCTCACTGGCCTTTAGTATATCTTCCTCCAATCCACCTTCCACACCGCTGCTAGAGTGATCTTTCTAAAGTTTCCCTCTGAGCATACCTCTCTCATATCTAAAATCAGTGAATAGCCCCCAAGTTTTTAATTGCATCAAGAGGCATAATGAATTCGCTTCTCACTACCATATGGATCCAATAAGCTACTATCATTGGACCCTCTACTGACCACTCAGCTTGCTGAATATGCCAACGTTCTTGACAACTTTTGAACTTTTCCAAGTGCTGGTTCCTCCTCCTAAGCTTTGCTTCTTTCCTCTTCTGACATCTGACATACTACTTTTTCTACAATCCATAGCAATGTATGCATATGTTTATTATAGCATATATCATGTCATATTATGCCTGCTTACTTGTCTATTTCCCCAGTCACACCTGGAAAGCCTTGAGGAAAAGAAAAATGTCTTACTCATCCTCATATACCCAGTGCTCAGCATAGTCCCTGACATACTCATAGGTGTTGAAAATATTTATTGAGTGAGCATTAATTAATTAATTAATTAATATTAGGTACATCTGTTGATTAATGAGAAAGAGTTCACAAAATCTTTCTCATTAATTTCACATCTGAAAATATGTCTTTCCTACAACACTAAAGAATCAACAAATATTGCCAAGCTCTTACTATATAGTTGTCTCTGTGTCAGGAACCAATGATTTAAAGATGAATAACACAGTCCCTACTTTCAAGGGGCTCATAGTCTATGAGGGAAGATAGACATGAACACAGGCATCTATAAAAGATAAGTTTTAAGCAATATGATAAGGGAAATAAAGAAAACTTTGAGAAAAGGGGTAGAAGGGCATCCAACCCGAATTCTTAGAGTAACTTTCCAGAGCCAGTGAGGTTTAAGCTGAGACCTGAAGAATAAACAGGTGGATGAGGTAATTATTCCAGGCAGTGGTCATTTCATGTGACTGTCCTGGGTGAGAGGAAAAATCACTAGAATTTAAAGATCAGTCTGGCTGGACCATAGTAATCCATGAGAGTTAGTGGGATGTGAGATTGTGAAGGGCTCTCAGAGTTCCCAGGGCTTAAAGAAAGGGACAGGAAAGATCAGGTTATGTTTAAGAAAATCACACTGGCTACAGGATAGAGATTGGTTTGGAAGAGGGCAAGAATGAAGGCAGAGAGATCAGAAAACGATCTATTCCCATCACCTGGGCAGGGGATGATGGTGGTATAGTCAGAACTCTGTCGGCTCCACCAGTCTTTAAGAATGTGCTCTGTGATCACAGATTTTTAAAAAGCTGTTATGCATCAAAGTGCCTCTAACCTCCTTCCTCCCTTACGGGGAAATGACAAGAAACCTGTGGAATAAAGGCAAGAAGGAGCTCCTTTATCTGAATATATCCTATGTCTTCATCTGGTTGCCAATTTAAATGTGTGAGGGAAACCTTTACAAGACAAGGTGTGAAGAGCTGAAACTCAGAGATGATGACAGATTGATGATTAGGCTTTGGCCAGCCACACCGCAGAAATGTTACAGAATACCGTGTGAACAACAACCATAAAAGTATGTTCCACAGGCAAGAAAAAACTGCGCTCAGTGCGCTGCTGAAGATGACTGGCGGTAAAATATGAGTCTATTCAATTGGACAAAAGTTAAATTCAGTAAGGAGGCAATATAAAGCCAAAAAGGGGCTTCTATTCATGTACTTTCTGGTTATGAAATGGATGAAAAATGAGGTTTCTCTGGTTTTACGTCACAGCCTAGCACGGGCATCCAGGCTGAGTTCGGATTCTTCCAAGTTGCTGCTGTCATTTTGTTTTCTTAGAATCTGGCTTCAGATCCTTCTTCACTTAAAGAAAAAGTAACTTGAAGTGGAGAGTAGGATCTCAGTGTGGTGAGACAGAATGTTTTCTACCACACTCTTTTCTCAAAATAAATAACTGCTGTCAGGAAAAACTCCCCTCAATTTCCCCACCGAGTCCCATATTTCAATGCCTCACAGCTGAGTTTCCACTTGGCTTTATAATTACAGAAAGGAATTCAAGTATACTGTAAGCACCCTGATGTCCTACTACCACCCATCCTTAGCCATATACATTGGGCTTATTTCAAGAAAATGAGAGGCTCCCCCTCTTCTATATTACCAACTATGAAAGTGTACATTTTGCTGGCATAGGTTTCCCATAAGCTCTCAGTCACTCAATTAGATGTTAAAAATATGGCCTAAAGTCTCAAGTCATATTTACTACAGAGAAAGGGCCATATATACATTATATTACACATTCCATGTGGAAGGCGCATGGCAAGCTCTTCCTGGTTCACCTTTTTAGATTCCTCTCCATCCCATTCACTTTTCTCTATCCCAGTGGCCACTGCCATAGTTCAGAATGCAAATGAATGAAACATGTCACTCCCCTACTTAGCACTCATCAAAGGTTTCACAGTGTCATTAGGATAAAGTCCAAGCCCTTCAGAATGCCCTTTGTAGCCTGGCATCCAACTTTTCTTTCTTGCCTAATCTCTCATCCTCTTGTCCTTCCCTCTTTATGTTCAAATTAGGTAAGGGATCCTTTTCTAGTTCTTGAACATAATTTTATTCCTACTCACTGAACTCTTAGTAACCATTTGTTTTTCACTTTAAATATCACTGAGCAAAGCTTTACTGCCCCTTAATAAACAACGTCAAGTGCCCCTGCCCTGAGTTAACACTGTATCTTGCATCTTATTGCTTTACCCAGCACACTTTATCTCGTGATGATTTAACTATCTGATTCTCCTGCTAGACTGTAAACTTCCAAAGAAGTGAGCTTTCGAATTTGTTCACCATCATATTCCCAGCAGCTAGCACTTGCAAATCAATTTACTGAGTGAATGAATAGTTGGATGAATGGATGGATGAATGGACAGATGAGGATGAGCCTGCTGGAGAGCTCGGTAAAGAAAGTGAATGGAGGGCTTCCCTGGTGGCGCAGTGGTTGAGAGTCTGCTTGCCGATGCAGGGGACACGGGTTCGTGTCCCGGTCCGGGAAGGTCCCACATGCCGCGGAGCAGCTGGGCCCGTGAGCGATAGCCGTTAAGCCTGCGCGTCCGGAGCCTGTGCTCCGCAACGGGAGAGACCACAAAAAAAAAAAAAAGAAAGTGAATGGAGTCTTTTGTCCCTTCTATAAAGTATAAAGTGGAGATGATAAAAATACCAACCTCATAATCATTGCCGTGAAGGTTAAATGAGATATCTATTGAATATTATATGTAAAGCATTTAGAACTGTGCCTGGTATGTTCTAAGCACACCTCAAAAAAATACTGGTATTGAGAGTCATAATGTTATGTTCTCAAGAAATATGATAATAAATTAATAGTAAAAAATTAAAAAGCCAAAAAGACAATTCAGTAGTAAAATCTAGATAAGTTCTCACTGACATTTCTGTCCTGCCCTTAATTACAAAAAGCCTTTGAGACTTCCTGACAAGGCCCAGCATCTGTGGTCCCAACTCATCCACATTCAGCAGGCAGACACAGAGTACAATGGAGCACTTTCTGCCCTAGGATCCAAGTTCAACCCTTATTATTAGAGTTATTTCTGCCTAATTCCTAACCACTTAGACTCTGGACCCTGTCTGTGTTCTGAGATCTATGACATCTTCTTGCTTCCCCTTGTATTAGCTGACCTTTTGGTCTTTGGTCCCGTGACCGCCTGCACTGGTGGTACCTGATTAATTGGGCTTATGTTCCTGACCCTTCCTTGTTTGGTTTGTATCCAGGATGGGTCAATGGCTTTAAGGACATGCCCCTGGGCAGTGCACCATGCCAAGACACACAGGAGAAGAATACCAGGCCAGTTGGTCTACATTAGCATAATTCTCTCTGAATCCACTTTCAACCAAGTCATTCTTTGTCTGAAGCCAACCTATTTTTTTACCTTCGCTTTATTTTTATTACTTCCTTACCAGTTGCCCTTTCAACTTGGTGTTGTCCTTTGAAGGCTTTGATTAGCATTCTCCTAATGTGACATTTCCTTGGAAAATGTTTGGCTTGGTCCCGGGATCCCGCATATCACTGAACATACTTCTGTGCTGCTCTAACTGGGTATAAGCCAGAGGTGATATACAAAATATTTAATGAGGCAATAAGGAGTCAAACTGAATGTTGGCAACAGGACAAGAGGAGGATTCTGGAAAGTCCTCATACTATGTCAAGCATTAATCCTTTGGTAGATGGATCTGAGGGTATAGACTGGAGACTTAGGGAAACAGCCACTCACCAAGATGTATAAAAGCATTCCAGGGCTTCCCTGGTGGCCCAGTGGTTGAGAGTCCACCTGCCGATGCAGGGGACATGGGTTCGTGCCCCGGTCCGGGAAGATCCCACATGCCACGGAGCGGCTGGGCCCGTGAGCCACGGCCGCGGAGCCTGTGCGTCCAGAGCCTGTGCTCCGCAACGGGAGAGGCCACAACAGTGAGAGGCCCGTGTACCGCCAAAAAAAAAAAAAATTCAACAACCATGATAACTATACCTCGACAAAGATTTTATCTAGGATGGTGTTTTCTAACACAAACACAAGCCTATTTTCTTTTTTTATATCCCCACAAGGCGTTGCCTATTAGACTAATCTTTAAACTTAGGCGTTAGGAGATAGGATTTCTCACAAAGACTATGCCTACACATCTATTTGGCTTTAGTTTCTTCATATGGAGATTTTACTAGAAGCAAAGTCATCCCCGGGGTCACTATGTTTTTGAGGAGACGATATTGCTCAGAAAAGCTCAAACTTGTGACTGTTTAATAATTTAAGCCCTTGAAACTTCACGAACAAGAAATGAACTAGGAAGCTTGTACATGCCTCAGGAAGATCATTTTCTCCAGAGTCTATTTCAGATACAGCCACGATGGATACTAGGGATCATATTAGAAAAGGATAGGCTGACTGTCTAACAAAAAAATTGTACTCCACTGCCAAGGCGAAGCCCTTGCCATTTGACGTGTTATAGACGAGTAATTTGTATGTAACACCCAGTCTTCCTTTTTCCAAGATGGAGATTTTATTGTAGTTACCCTGTTCCTTCACCACGGTCGGATACTGGAAGAAGGTAACAGAATACTTGTCTTTCAGCTAATAGTCACCAGACCAGGAAATTCACTCCTGGATCTGATAGTGAGTACTGGACATCACTCTCAGAGATAATGCACTTGAAGCTAGATTCCAAAATGAATGCGATTAGGGGTTACTTCCTGTGGGGCAAAGATGAAACATATCTATATGAAGAAGGCTATATGAAGATTTCCAATAGTGTAAGGGGCAGATTATGTCAGAGACTACTGATTGGTTAGTTAAGTACTTAGCTCTAACCTTCTTCCTTGCCCCATCTATCACAGAGGTCAGAAAAGCTAAATATATGCTTTCCCAGCTTCCCTTGCAACCAGGGTGAGCCACATACTTCTGAACACAAAGAGATGAAGGTCAGAAGTAATATGTGAAAGTTGTTACTGATAAAATAAGCAGACACTACTGATTCTTTACCACTTTTTTCCTAACTTTAAGGTAGACATGAGACTTGGCGGTAATGGCATCCATCTGATAATCATGGGAAAAAACCCAAGAGAGTTAAAGTACAAACCCTGACACTATTATGGTATTGAACATGTCAGCAATAATCAACCTTCTGATTCTTGTTAAGTGAAAAACAGTTACTCATATTAATTTACATGGCTATTGATTGGATTTGCTGTTGTTTGCAGCTGAAAGCATCTTTACTGACAAAGTCCTTTGTAATGTAATTGAAGTCTCCAACGTCATTAAACCTAGTGAAAACAATGGCAAATTTTGCACTGTATACCTTTTGCTTTCTTAGGTTGAAATCTGTTTCCTTATGGTCCATGTGGGCTATCTGCTCTCTGCCATGAAATCTGTCAGAGTACAACTTTGTAGTAACTCCAACTGGGCAAACAATACAAGGGCCAGATGGCTATGATGATACATCAATCCTTCCAGAAGTAAATTTTATAATAACAAGTTTAGAAACCTACCCAAAAAATTATCAGAAGAAAACTAAACATAATTGAAGTAATAATTAGATATGAATCACAAAGAAAAATTCATAGAACTCAAGCTAGCACTTGTAAGCATTATGTTCATGATAGGTATTTCTAAATGATTACGGAATATTTTTCCAGCGATACCCCTTAATGTCTAAGAATCCTTCATTAGGGAAAGTTCTACATAACCAGTATCAAGTAATTGGCGCTGACACATAATGTGAAACCTATTTGTTAACAATTGCATACACACATTTTGTAGGTATGGTTCATGATACAAACACAAATCCATGCTCACCAGGAACTGATAATATTTTTTGGTGGGCAGGGAGAGGGTACCAAGTGAACGTTTCAATTTTGTTTTGCACCCTCTTATTTCCATTAAGTCTTAATTAACCTTATCATCCTCATCCTAGTCAAGAAGATATACAGAATCTCTTTGAGTTTGTTCAAAACTCCATTATTATGACATTGTATTCACTGTATTCATGACTAGAGCTAGTAAACGATCTTGTTGCTTATTGCTTTTATCTCTGTCCCTTTATCTTTGCATCTGAATATTTAAAACTTCAAAACTATTCTTACTGTTACGTGTAAAAAGATGCTTCCACTATCCCTTTACAAACGATTATTTATCTGCCCTTTTGGACAGACTACAGCCATTGATGGAAAAAATTTGTTTCTAGATATGACTTTTGGAAGACAGCCCCTCCCTCTCCCCCATGCAGGAAAATAGCTCCCTGCTTGAGTGACCTTCCATTTCCAACCAATTGGCAGTTTCCTGCCAGTTGTCAAATCTATCTGGCAACTTAACCTAAAGGATAGATGAAAAGGAGCAGGCCTATTAGGAGTTAACACTTTCCTGCATATGGAATGTATTTATTTGATCTGGGCTATAGTGAAAGAGTGCTAAAAGATACCTCCAAAAATACCAAAATAGAGATGTTACCCAAAAGCTCAGGCAATTGCTCTTTGGTGACCTGAAAGAAAGAATAACATGAGAAAAGCAAATGAGAAAGTGCCAAGAAAAGAAAATATAGATTGGGGGGAACAAAACAGGACAGAAAATTAAGTTTAATGACATTTTAGAAATAGGTATATGTGCATGAAAAAATAATCTAAAAAAAATCGGCTCCTGCTAAAAGCAACTCCAGAAATACAAAGAATGTGAAAAATATAGAAAGGTTGACTTAAAATCAGCTGGTGTCAGTGAGAAAGAATGGGCATGGAAATTCCAGCTCCCCATGATAAAATGGCATGATCTTGAAAAATAATTGTAAGTTCTCTCATTGCAAGAGACACTGTGAACCCTCCACAAGAGAGGAAACAAAAGCCCACATGAAGCAAAGACAGGAAGCAAATGAAGGAGGGCACTTTGACTTTGATTCAGTCATTCATTTATTCAAATATTTAGTGAGTTCCTACCAGTTCTAGGCACTGTTTTAGGTGCTGAGTGTACATCAGTTAACAAGAGCCTCAAAACCCTTGTCTTCATGGAGCTTACATTTCTAGTGAGGCAAACAGAGATGATACAATAATAGGAAACATAGAGATAATCTCATGTCATTCCCATGGTGCTGCCATTGGGATAGGCCATCCCACCTATTGTCATCAAAGCTTGCTCCTAACTTCGCCTTCTGCATCGAGACATAATATGACAGACATACATTAAATCAGGGCTGAGCAATATCAGAAGAAAACAAGTCCACTAGTGGAAAGCAAGAAAGCGCATTGGTTGGCGGGGAGGAGGCCGGCCTGGGTGTCATTGCCCCTGGGGCCCACTCACATCCCTCGCTTCCCACGGTTTAGTTATGGGGACCACAAATCCCTGTTGTGTCTACACTCATGCCTGTGGGGTTCTGACACGCACAACCAAATGGGCATGACTTCTACACAAGATACAAGAGCAATAAGCTGTCCTCCACCTTATTTCATCATTGGATAACGTGTTAACATGCATCTGATGTTAAATAATGGAGCTCTCTGTATGCTGACTGTTTTGGTTTTGGTTTTGGTTTTTGCTGCTAAATGTTGTTTCTCATTTAATTGTATTCCCTTCCAAAACGATGCTGTGTTATCTATGCCAATTTTGATATAGTATTTGTAAGAGGTTAATATAAATAAAATCACACACACAAAACTCAATAGAAAATGTGTCAAACTCGTTTTGATTTGAAAACTGTGGTCAGTGTGAATGTATCCAAGAGAAATGTATCCAAGAGAAAAAACTGCCCCCAAATTAAACAATTGGCACAATGTTGTTAAAAAAAAAAACTCATGCCATTCCATACTGTGTAATTATGTAAAATGAAGCCTAAGTATTTGACAACTTCTCAGATACAATAGACCTGTCATCTAATAAAATCAGTGTAAGAGATAAGTTATATATTTGCATATACATATTGTCTTGCCTTTTTTCATGTGTCAGCATCCCTCCCTATAAGAAACCATGCTTGCTTGGTGAAAGGTAGAAGCTCAATTTCCTGATCAGGAGAGGTAACGTGGACTAGGCACCCTGTTGCATGTTGTTCCTCCTAACTTTGGCTTTAGGCCAAGGAGGATTAAACCCACGGGAGAAGGGAGCAAAGCAAGGTATAGAAATAGAAAAATCTCAAAGAAATTAGTAACAATGATCAAGGCCAAAACACTGAGAGATAACATCTTTTTTTGAAGGTGAAAAAAATAAATATAAGAATGTGCTAAGAAGTTATGTTTTCATATAGGGATGGTTGTTCTAGGTCATCCATCCAACCATCCATCCATCCATTCATGTATTCTAAACAGAGTAAGGCATAGGCAAATTTATCTTCACTAAGAAGGAGATGCCCAAATATGAGTTGACTTGCAAAATCACATTCAAATCCCATGAAGTTTATTCTGCAGGCTTTGTCAATAGAGCTGATTCCTGGGGGTAAAAACTGTGACATAAGCCATATTTGTCTTGAGCCCAGCCTCTTTTTCTCTTCCTGTGCATTGCCACATCTTTACATTTCCTGTTTAACATATAGGCTGTGGTGAGCAATTTCCCAAAGTTGTTAGATGTGCCTGTTTGTGGAAGAGTCAAACCAAAAATCCTAAAAAGAGAAAACTTCCTCCTGTCAGAGATCTGGTATAGTTTTGTCATGAATGATGTAGAGACGTTCCACAAAGCATTAAAGGAAGCCCTGGGAAATTTATGTTAAATACAATCAGTCTTACATAGACATATATCTTGAAGTCCACTCTTTGACATTTCCTCCTTAAGACAAAAATTAAATAATGACCCCCTATAAAAACATTAAAGGGCTCCTTTTACTGAAAAAAAAAAAAAAAAGCAAAATTACATGGCAGATTTTAAGCTCAACTTGTGTTTAGCCCACCTTGAATTCTTTTGACACACTCCCAGCTCTACCTTAACAACAATAGGAACAATTCCGTAAGCTAGAGATTTATAACATATGACAACTCAACCCAGATCCTTATGAAACCAGAAGTGAGTCAGCAACATTATATCTGCTTGAAATTCAGGGCATTTCAGAATGAGGGGGAGAAATCTTCAAGAATTTCATAGAGAATGTTTTACTCTCTGAAAAATTGCTGAGAATTCCTCACAGGCAAAGAGGTGCCTGAGGTTTGTTATCCCCCTATGGCTAGGTGGCAAACGAACCCAGGCGTTGTGAGCCAGGGCCAGACAGCTGACAACAAGAAGGGCCACATCCTCAGGATATTTAGTTGCTACCACACAACATTTCTTAAAAAGGGATTAACCTTCAAAGGCTTCCGTCCTCTTCAAGCAAATAATCTCTACTCCTTAATGCAGGCCACGTGGCCCTTAGTGATTAGGCTTTTGCTTGACCATCCACACGTGTCACCCACTCAGTCTTCCTGCCCGTCTTCTACATACCCCCTGCTAATTTCAGACATATTGAAATTCTTTCATTTCCTCAATAGATCGTGCCCTAGTTCCAATTATTATTGAGGTGACTCATGATAGATTCATAATATAAAACAGTTATCATACATAATAACAACAAAAATAGAGTCTCCATGCATTAAGTATTTACTGTGTCGGACATGAGTCTTGTGCTTACACATAGCGTGCTAATTTTCACCTAAACCCCACAAAGCAGGCTATATCTATTTTTGAGCCCAAGAACCTGCATTTTGAGAGGATGGGTAATTTGCCTAAGGTAACACTGAACAGATATGGTAGATGTGGAACGTTAGTGAAGGTCTACTGATGTCCAAGCACACCATCTTCCTCTGCTCAAGACAGTACCATGCCTAGAAAGTCTTCCTTGGATGCCCTCTGCCCCTACTTGCCATTTGAAAGCAAGTAAGGATGCTACAACTTACTAGTCTGCTTGTGTCTCCTTCCCTTAGAGTGCAAGCAACTACCCGGCCCTCTTCTCTCTCAGTTACACATTACCGTGTATGAGCTGGGGGCTCAAAAGGTGTTTGTCACCCATGGCCAGCCATAAATGAATGCTGCATGACGATTCAGGGACCAGGTGAATCGCAGGAAGTAACTATCTCAAGTCTTTCTGCAAACGCTAACTGGTATAATTAGATGTGGCTAAAACCCAGGGCTTTGTTTTCTGAGCCCTCCATCTCCCCTTCCCAGCCCAATTTACTCCCACAGACGATCCAGGAAAAGACAAAATTATCACCCTACAAGGAGATTTAATAGTGATCATGACAGGTGGCTGCTGAGGGGCCTGTGTGAAGTCATGATAAAGGCTGTTAGGAGGCTTTATGGAATTGTAACCCAGGAGAAATGTGGCTGGATTCATCCTGCTGTGGTTTGGGGACCTATGAGCAAATTTTACTGGCTGACCTGAACTAGTGAATTGAGTTTTCTTTTCTCACAGATCCCTTAGCAAGAATGGAACAGAGAAAAGACCGGAGGCCTGGAAGATGAACAGAAGAGATGGCAGAGCTGAGGGGAGCCTTTCCTTCCTTCTTCAAGATGAATGTGTTCTCTGGAGACTGAGCCCTGGGGGAGGGAGACCCCACCGGGGCCCAGCTGAAGATGAACCCACTGTATCCCCTGGCTTCTGCGAGTTGGGCATTTCCAGACCAGTTTATAGAGAAGGTCATAGAATCAGGTCACAGGTGGGGATGCTAATTTCCTGCTTCACTTTCAAGAGTGCTAAATGACACATGAAATCCCTCTCTCTCTCTCTCTCTCTCTCTCTCTCTCTCTCTCCTCTCTCTCTCTCTCTCTCTCTCTTTCTCTCTGCTTTTAACAAGGAATCACTATAACACATAATCACTATAGCATAATATAGAACAATATTGCACTATAGCTCTCCACACACTTATATACTAGGTAGGATATACCTTCAGTCAATTACATGTCTTACTATCCTACTGTCCTAAGAGGACTAAGTGGGCATTGGAGGGAGTGTCATCTATCTGAGTGCAGGAGCTCTTCCAAAGTATGCCATTTATTAAGTGATGAAAGCTCTTCCTTGGCAGAGATGGTTATCACAGAAGTTGCACAGTCATTTAATTTAAAAAAAGATAACCGTTGTTTTTTAAAAAAGCATTACCTATAGTGATTTCTGACCTGTGACCATGATTCTCTATAATAATATCTATTGATTGGTGTAATCACACTTAACTCATGGAGACTGTGAGCTTCTGATGAGGGCATGTATCTCTGGCAGTGCTTGAACAGAGCAATAATCATCTCATCGATGTTTTGTTATTATTAACTACTATTAATATTATCCCCAGTTTACAGGTAAAGAAGCTGAGGGTTAGAGGAGTTACACGCTTGCCCAAAGTCACACAGCTAGTAACTGATAGAGCCAGGTTTGCTTCTCACTGGGCCACGTGAAGGCTCTATCAAGGCTTCTTGACAAGAGACATGAGTGCAGAATCCGAGGAGCAGAGAGGGTTCCCGCAACTGCCTCTTTCTCTCCCGTAACTCAGAGGAGAATGCCAAGAGGTGCTTTCCAATAGCTTAAGTAAGAGGAGGGTCCCACACTATGTGGTGAGCAATCAGCAGTGGTCCAGTTTCACCAAAGACCTCCCCAGCCATTGTCTCAGAACCAAGTCGCTCAAGCAGGGAAGTTGTGGTAACTCCTTGGAACTCAATTTCATTCTGACACCCTATTCATCTTCCAGCTTATTTCCCATCACTGACCCTGATCTGATTAGAAAGACCTTGGAAAATATCAGTAATGGCCCTTTTTTTTGACAAGTTACTCCAGAATGTATTTAATATCTTAAAATTGTCATTGATTGAAACTGGTAATTCTAAATGAGCAGTTTAAAACTAATATCCCTCTTTTTTTTCTTAATCTTTTTTCTTCCTAGCCACTGGTTACTTGATCTTTTCAAAGGTGTCTTCCTAAGCATTCAACAGGCTGTAAAAATGTTGAGAGAGGAAGATAGAGAGAAATGTCCCATAGCATAGAACCTCTCTGGAAGCATGAGTTGTTTCCCCACTGAATTTCCTACGTAGAACAGAGCCCAGTGCACAGCAGTTGCTCAAGAAGTGTCTCACAAATCAGAAAAAGTTTTTCCTAATGGATTCTTATTATTCAGAAAATTGGAGACCTGAATCTCAACACTCAGTAGTGGTTTTCCAGAGGGGCTCCTGTAAGCAAGGACCTGCCAACTTGTAGGTAGGATGGGTGATGTTATTCAGTGAGATTTGAGAAGCAATGAAGTTTTGTCTACTTCAAACATTTCTCTCTTCCAGTAATCTTTTACCAACTGAAGTTTCCATCTTTGATTCTGCATTCAGTACCGAAGGAAAGGCACTGACTGGAATTAAGAGCTATTAGCCCAGATAAGTTCATTTAATTAGCGAATTGAGACATGGGCCCTTAAAGGACAAACATATAGGGTTGAGTGAGCCCCAGTTATAGGAGAGAATCAAAAGTGCTTGACCAAAAGGGTAGAATGATTTGTTGCTATTTGTGCAGGGAGAGCTGAGAGGAGCATGCCAAAGGGAGGGTCACCCAACCAAATTCACCAACTTAACTAGCCCTCGCCTAAGTGCCAAACGAGTGACATGGGTTTGCTCCAAGAAAGCCATGTTTGCACGGTCCATGAGAGACATGTAGCATTATAAGACATTCATGAGGGAGGTGATATGGGTTTATGTGTATATGTATAGCTGATTCACTTTGTTATACAGCAGAAGCTAATGCACCATTGTAGAGCAATTATACTCCAATAAAGGTGTTGAAAAAAAAAAAAAAGACAATCATGGGGTTGGAGTCTGGAAAACTTGAACTGGCATTCTAGCTCTGTATAACCCCAAAGCTTAGCTGCCTGATTGCCAAACCATGCCCTTCATCTGAAAACTCTATGCAGCCTTTTACCAGAGAGGGAGATTCCCAAGCTGCAAATAGGAAGCAATTCCTTAAGAATAAAAACCTCCGTGTAGGTAAAAATAAATAAATGAATAAAATAAAAGCCCCCGAATCAAAGGAAAACTTGGGGTGCACTGGTTCTAAAACACCAGAGAAAGTGACTAAAGGGGAAGCTTGATCAACCACCATCACAGAGTTACAGAGTAAGGAAATGTTATCTCCTCATCTTGGAATGTTCTGGAAGAGAAGAGGTTCCATCTCTCCCGCTATTTTTTTCATCACCTCTTCAGAAGTATTCAAATGAGTTGAGACAACTGCTTCACTTGGCATTTGGATCCATCTATTAGCTACTCAGGGCCTCGAGTGCTTAGTCATTTCTCAGCTCATGTCACTGCGGCTTTGTTCTCGCATTTGACACTGACTCCAATGACCTTGTAGCATCTGCCCTGCCAATTCCCTGAAAACCCTGAGCAACCTGCTCCTCTGAATGCTCCTCTGAATGTCCTTTTCTCTTTCTCTCTCTTTTTTGACAAGGAAAAGAGCTACTAGGTTTCTTGAACATTCCTGAGTAGCTAATTCCTGGAGTCCTTGTCTTCACTTCTTTCCCTCTGCACCTTACTGGCATTTGCTCCAAAATCTGCTGCTTTTCCAACAACGGCCTGGCATGGAGCTGAGGCTTTCAAATGTTAACTCCCTGGCACCAGTCCTGTAGGTGCTGGCAGAACTCTTCCCTGATTTGCACACAAACCCTTTCATTTTGATGCATCCGGGTCAGCTCGGCTTTTTGCCTGACCTACAAGGTGGTTAGGAGGCCATGGCCCAGGGAACAGAGTACAGAAGTGTCCTCTTCCTTTTCAGATCATCTCTCAGCCACTTTCATCTGAGCTTGTAGAAATGCACCGTCCTTCCAGGCTCTTACTTAAACCCTGTGGGCAGAGCCAGAGGGTGGACTCTCGCCTAGATACCAGCATTTCAGACTTCCTTCAGGGAGGTCTGCACGGTCTCCAGCTTGCCTGTGCGGTTCTCATGCCCTTGCTCAGGGGAAAGCTTTTCTAAAGCTTCTATGATGGAAAAACCTTTCCACCCAGGAGCCACTATCAATATATGTCTATTTTAGCGGAACACCAGGGGGCTATCTGTGATGTCTACTCTGGGGTGAAGGAGTAGTCTCACCTGCCTGACATCCATTGGTTTCCATATTCTCTGCCTGATTCTTATGAACAGAATGTAAATGGAGCATGGTAAGGGGAAAACAGGAGAAAAAAAGATACGAGTGAAAGAGAGAATCCATTCATTCATCCATTTATTCACTCAAAAAGCTTTTCTTGAGTGCTACTATATGGATCTGGAAAGGGTGCTGGAGATTCAAACATAAATGACACAATCTTTGTCCTCCAGAAATTCAATACTCTAGAGAAGAAAGAGAAACCATTCCAATAGGAGAGTCTGTTACTTAGAAGTATTGCACCAATGTTGAAGGAAGATTAGGGGGTTAATAAAAGCTTCCTAGAAGAAACAGTGTTAGAGTTGAATCTTGATGGAAATAACAGATTTTATAGTGGCCTTGCTGTGGGTCAGACACAGTGACAAGTGCTAAATAAATGTGAACAAAATAGACTCTGTCCCTGACGTCGTGCAGCTTAAATTCCAGAGCAGGGCATAGAGAGGTGTGGTTGCAGGACGGAGGGAGGAGCTTAGAATTGCTATAAAGGACAAACATTAGCTAACAATGATTGAATGTTCCTATGTGCCATATGCCATACTAATTGCATCATATTTAATCTTTAGAATAACATTATGTAGCGGGTATTGATATTTACATTTTAAAGGTGATCTAACCAAAATTAAGCGAGCACAAATAACCTGCCCAGCATTACAGAGCTTGTAAGTAGGAGATCTGGCATTCAACCTTAGGTGTGTCTTACCTCAAAGCAAGAGCTCTTAACCGCATGGGGTAAAAACCCTCAGGCTCTCTGACAGGGCAGGAGAGGGAAGGCATTCCAAGTAGAGGGAATAGCTTTTGCAAACTTTTGGAAATAGGACAGAATTGAGGGTGTATATTCCAGAAACTACAAAAGTGGAGTAAGAGTGAAACTGTAGTACAGGGGAGCCATGGGAGCATGGTAAAAAGTAATGGGGGATGGTAGGGGCCACGTGGATGAAATTATACTCAATAATAAGGCCTTTGCGTTTGTTTCCCGAGAGCCATGTGAAACCATCCGTGGGTTTAAGAACAGGGTAGGATAAATTTCGAGTTTTCAAAGCACTATTTTGACTGCTAAATGGAAGCTATAGTGGAATTGGTTATAACTGGAACAATGAAGATGAAAAATTTGAGAGCTTTAAAAGAAGTAGAATAAATAAGACTTGGTGAGCTTAGATTTGGTGAAATTAGATATGGTAATGAAAGAGAGGGAGGATTTATGATGACTCCCATGTTTTTGCCAGGGAATTTTGAGTTGACGACAATCTCTGAAAAGGGGTATATAAGTCTATTTTTTTAAGAAGTAAGTTGCTGTGTTCAGTTTGGGACGTACTGTGTTTAAACTTCTAGGAGAAACTCAAAAGGAAATGTCCAGTAGGTCTGTGACTCTGAAGCTTGGGAGAGGGACTTGGGTGAGAGAAATTGATTTAGAAGTCATCTTCCATGGCCTTCAGGCATTCACTGTTATCGTGGTCAATGATACATCTCAAGAACATGCATCAAGAAGAGAAAGATGATTAAAGAAAAAATCCAGGGAAATATCAACATGGGAGAGATAAGTAGAAGAAAAGAAAAAGAAAACTAATGAAGGAGACTACAAAGGGGTGGCTAGAATGGAAAGAGAAAGATGAGAGGATAGTGCACTGAGAGTATTTTCCTATTTCCATAGCATGTTAGAACTGGAAGCTATCTGCCCCTTTCACTTTAAAGATGTGAAAAGTAGTGCTTGGGATACAGCTGGTGACCAGAACTGAAGCCCAGAGCCGACCGTGGTTTTGTGTTTTTGTTTGTATTTCCTTTAGTCTCACTGTCTAGCATAGTGTATAGGAACTGAAAAAAAAAAAAAAAAAATATATATATATATATATACACAAAAAAGAAGTGTCGGGCTTCCCTGGTGGTGCAGTGGTTGAGAGTCGGCCTGCCGATGCAGGGGACCGGGAAGATCCCTCATGCCCCAGAGCAGCTGGGCCCGTGAGCCATGGCCACTGAGCCTGCGTGTCCGGAGCCTGTGCTCTGCAGTGGGAGAGGCCACAACAGTGATAGGCCCGCGTACAGCAAAAAAAAAAAAAAAAAAGTGTCCTTTTGACCTCAGATTTCATCACAGCTTTCCAATTTTTCAAAGGCATTTCAAGTGCCCATTTGGACCACTAAGAAGAAAAGGGAGTATGCTCATCATTTCCCCGGTGGTTTTACAGAGATTAGCCCGGGAAACGTCATATCAACCCCACAGAATGGGCTTCGTTTTCCCATTTTCTGTTGAAGAAACTGAGGCTAAGAAATGTTAAGAAATAAATTTGCTGGGATCACACAGCTACGGTAGACAGTTATTTCATGGTCAGATTGCCCTAATTATTTCTGTCTGTCAATTTCTCGGGGATTCGGTGCTGACTCCGTATGCAAACTAGCCAGAAGGGACAATTTTAGGGGTTATCTTAATAATAATAACAAAAGGGTAGATAGATTTAAAAGCTTTGTTCTCTGCATTGGGACATTGAGATGAATTCTAAAGTGGTGCCAGAGCTTTGAGGAAATTAGTGATATCTTTCAAAAAATGCCAATAATTGAGAACTAGCTCCAGAGTTATTTACGGAGTCGGCACTTTCTACTTTCAGAAAGAGTCTATCATTGTGCTGGGGCCTTGGCCTCTTGTGTTGGAAATGAGTTAATGTCGTCAAAATATGACAAGCTATTTTTACTCCTTACCCAGATCAGCCATAGTTTAACAAGGCATTTCCAAAGTAAGGCTGATGGAAGCTCCACCTGAAACCTGTTCTCCCAGATAAGTATCTTCATCCCATTCATCGTTTCAAGAAAAGAAATCTTACTGCATGGCAGCATTTTCATCTGCTTTGGTTTCAGCTAGAGATAAATTGTGCTTGCTGCAAACTAATTAATATCAGTCACCTGGAAAGTAGAAATTGGGAGACAACAGGCTTCTCTTTCTTGATAAACAGATTGCTGGGTAAGGGATGCACATGGGTGTGACAATTCATTTGGCCGTAGAAATAGCAGAAATGAGACTTTTTGGATAGATATTTGGAAGGCATGGGGAGGCAAACCTCCCCAGCTTCTGCCATTTCTGCTCAGGTGGGCCTTTTGTGCTAAGTTTCAACATTCCCTAAGTTGTTTGGATCAGCAGAAATCTCTATGCCCCCAGAGAAGTTTCCCTAAAGCTATAACCAGAATGTGAAAATAATGACCAACTCCTGGGAAAGCTCTTTTTGCACCCCAGTCATCAGCAGCCCCCTTGCCTGAACCAAGTTCCCACTTGGCTAAAGAACCATAAAGGATGGCCTGGGTGATGTGTAATCCAAGGATTCCATCAGAACTATGCTGCTAGCAAAGAAAAGCAAAGTATGTTTAGAAGCAAATAAACAGACAGATTCCTCCCCAGAGCTAGCCTGTGGTGGCCGGGGGAGGGGTGGGGGAGGATGAGTTGTGAAGCTCTGAGGAAAGAGCCCGTGTTTCTCATGGACCCCGTGGAAACAGCTCGTCATGACTGCCCTCACATGAAGAAATCACATTCTGTCATAGCAGCCTCTAGTTTCAGGGGGTGTTTCTTTGAAAGAGGCAGAAGGGGGAAAATGCCACCATCTGAGTCTTCCTTACACCCAATTTCTCAGAGAAGTCTTGAGGGATCATTTTTCCATATCAAGAATCATAAGTTGCCCTTCTTATAGGAGCTTGAGAAGAATGATCTTCCAGAAACGATTCAGAGCCAGGGCATTTGGGGATTCGTTTAGCGAAAACTGAACATTCTGTCAACTTTTCATTCATCTATCCAGTCAGGTGTATACACAGAAGATGTAAAAATGAAGAAGTTAGTCCTGGCGGAAAGTGGGGAGAGAAAAAGGTATGGAAAGTTTTTCTAGAAAAGGCAACACTTGAGCTAAGTCAATGAAAGATTGCAAGTTTTCACAGGCAGACAGCTTCGGGAAATCTTGAATGTTCCCGATTCGAGGAGAGATTCTGGGGAAAGAGAGAGTTTTACTGCTTCTGCTTCTCCCACTGCCCAGTTCCACATTTCAAGGTCAGTTCTGTTAATAAAGATCCCATGGAGGGACTTCCCTCGTGGTCCCGTGGTTAAGACTCTGCACTCCCAATGCAGGGGGCCCGGGTTTGATCCCTGGTCCGGGAACTAGACCCCACATGCCACATCTGAGAGTTGGAACGTTGCAACAAAGATCCACGTGCCGCAACTAAGACCCAGCGCAGCCAAATAAATAAATAAATATTAAAAACAAATCCCATGGAGCTTTCACGGTCCATTCTCCCTTATGAGAAATAAATTTGTTCCTGTAGATCTTGGGACATTTCTGAATTGTTCACTCATTACATTGTATATGCATTCACTAGGATGCAAATTCCTTGAGGGCAGGGTATCTCATTAATTGGTTTTTGCTACCTCTGGTGATGACAACAGTGTCTGCGACATAGCAGGTGTTTCTGTAACGTTTGTCAAATACTCTGTATGTCTCCACACTTGATTGGGAGTTTCTTAAATGAAGAAACTACATTATTCATACCTTCCAGGTCTAGCTCAAAGTACATATTAAATAAATATTTAATGAATGTCTAAATAAGTGAGAAAGAAAGTTCTTAGATATTGAGAATACAAGTGAGTATTACATCTTCTTGTAGGAACTCACTCAAACTTCAGCATGATAATGGTGGCAAGGACACACTCACTGTGTGTCCTTCTGACCACCCAGTGTCACTGTCCTTCCTTGTCTTCCTTCATGGAGGGAGGACTTGGGTTTTCCAATTTCTCTCACTTTGGGTCTAACACAACCACCTATTTTCTTGAAATGATCTGAGCAACAGTGAGTTAGAACTGGTAATGGCCATAGTTTTTCAAATCTTTCCCGAGAGTACTTTCAGTTTAATTAAAACCTGTATGAATCACCAAGTGTTGAATTTCCAATATGATTGGTCAGCCGTAGAAGAGATATTTTGGAGAAAGGCATCTGCCGTGAAACTCTCAACTCATACTGTGGATGCAGCTGCCTAGTTAGTAGTTAATTGTTCTGCGTCTGTTCTTGTCAGTGTGTTGCTGGTTCATGTTCTGATATTGTATGGTGCCCAGCAACTTGTGATGTCACTGAAATAACAATGACAGCCTGTATTCTAACCCAGACTCTACCATCGTGCGACCTGAAGCCAGGGACTTATCCACTATGACCCTGAGTGTCCTTGACTGTGTCCCCTAAGACTCTCCTCTTGATGTTAATTCTATCATCCTTCGAGTTTTATTTATCTTCCCAGATAGAGTCCATGAAGTCAGTGGATATGGTATTTCACTTCATCTTATTCGTAAGTTTCATTTGGGAGAGGGAGGGATGACCCTGGAGGGATGTAAGAGTTGTGTAACTTGTTACTCATGGTGATTCATTAAGCTGCAGAGAGGTTCACAGCCCATCCAAGCTTCTTAAACAACCCATCCAGTCCCAGCCCCTGGCCTGATCATGTAGAGGGTTGGAAACTTCACAGCCACAGAAAGCTCTGGAAAGGGAATAGCATGTGTATATATGTTGGGTGATGGGGGAGACATGAAGAAGAGGAGACATATCCGATGGGGGAGTAGCATCTTCTGCCACATCCAGATTTACTTCAGGACCACCTCCGTCTTCAATTTAAATATTCACTGATTGTGTACAGTGGTCCTCAATACGGAAAGGCCACCCCCTCAAGGAAAACCATGCCCTCCAAACAGTTACACAGACCACATTCTAGCAAGATTCTGCCCCCAAAAAACGAAAACAAAAAGCCCCTGCATTTCCTCTATTAAGCTCAACCTCCTTTCATCAATTCCTTTCTTCCTTGGCCCATGAAACGAATCATGAAGAGATTATTTTCTGGGAAAATTAGTAGAAAAACCCTGATGCAGACAGTTTCCCTTCTGATTGCAGTGTGACTTCCACGTATTGAATATCACATCAAGTATTGGTTCAGGGGTTTCAAAGGAGAGCTCAGCAAAAGAAGAAAAACAAATAAGCCCACAAAGTTTTTCAATGTACCTACTGCAGAGTTATCAGGTCATAGATCTAAATGTCAGCGCTATATGCCCGATCTGCACATTTCAAACCGATTTGGTCATTTTTTTTCATTTTTGTCTGCACGCATGAAGTGCTTTAGAATACTGAAACAATTTAGAATCATATTTAGTTTGCAACAGTTCAATTAACTTAAGTGCTGAAACATGCTCCCCAGCTGGTAACTAGTTTAATCGGTTACTATTACAAGAAATAATTTCTTCACTGCTGGGGCTTCCCAATGTCCTCTTTGGAGGGGGCATGGCCATTCACAGGTATGTGGAAATGGGAAGGTTAGGACTCTGGCAAAAATCTCTGATTTAACGGAGAAGAAAAATCAGAACCCATTCTATTATTTAAAAAACAAAAAACCAAAAACGTAGGTATGGGTTTCCAACTTCTCCTGTGATTTTATGACCCCCTGTTCCCTTGGAATAACTTATAACCACTCAATAAGCAAGACGAGGGTGTGGATCAAGGGTCGAAGACTTTTAAAGATATTGCATAAATGCACTTAACCATGAGCCAAAGTGATAAATAGGAAACCAAGATGAATGTCAGGAATGCTGTGAAGAATGATTAGCTGGGACAGTTGAGCAGCTGCTAAGGCAACTCCAAACACCTGGAAAGAAGGATTTCCTTCTGGCTTACAGCTAGGCTGAATTGTTCTAATTGCATTTGCATTAAGAGGCACCACTGGCAAATTGCAAAAATGATACGTACGGTGGGAAAACATTATGTAAATTTTAAAAAGGCACAACATAATACTGCATCTTGCTTTTGGAGACATGGAAAGGTAGTTATGAGAAAAAGAAATGGATGGGAATAGCAACACGCCAACCACAGGAGACAGGTCACTACTGAGGAGGGAAGGAGAAAACAAGAGATGGGTGTGTGGTTTTTTTCAGAGCGATCTTAAGCATAGAGGGTAAAATGTTAAGATCTCATACATGAGGCTCTATTCGATTATTTTATGCACTTATGTGTCTGTTTGGTATGTTTTCTAATTAAACCTTAAAAATATTTTAAGAAGAGTCTGTGACAATATCCATTTTGCAGCCACTGTTAAGCCAGTCGTTGCTGGAATGTTTTCTTACCCTGGAGACTGATAGCCCTAGACTATTGTTTTAAGGTTCATAGAACGCCAAAGACCAAAGTCTGTGATGAACTACCCCTCTTTTCCTCCTCATAATTTTTTTCTTTTTATTTATTTATTTTTTATTGGAGTATAGTTGATTTACAATGTTGTGTTAGTTACTGCTGTACAGCAAAGTGATTCAGTTATACATACATACATACATATATATATATATATATACACACACACACACACATTCTTTTTTATATTCTTTTCATTGTGGTTTATCATAGGATATTGAATATAGTTCTCTGTGCTATACAGTAGGATGTTGTTTATCCATCCTATATATAACAGCTTACATCTGCTAACCCCGACCTCCCACTCCAGCCCTCCCCTAAGCCCCCTTGGCAATCACCAGTTAATTCTTTATGTCTGTAATTCTGTTTCTGTTTCATAGATAGGTTCATTTGTGTCATATTTTAGATTCCACATGTAAATGATATCATCTGGTATTTTTCTCTTTCTGACTTACTTCACTTAGTATGATAATCGCTAGTTGCATCCATGGTGCTGCAAATGGCATTATTTCATTATTTTTGCCCTCTTTATAATTTTAACTGACCTCGTTGAGCTTGGACACTGGATTGGAAATGTAGCCCAAATATTGCAGTGTTAGAAACTGAGCCCTCTTTTCTCTATTATTGATTCCAGGTACAACATGGACACTACCCCCAGAAGGCCATCCATAAACTCAAACTGTGAGTGTCTAGTGATTGATTGCTTTCCACAGTAATCCTAAGACCTTACTGTAGAAATGTTAGCACTGGAGAGAGAAATCCAGACAAAATACACCTGAGAAATTTTAAGAAGGTCCTCTATCATGAACAGCTGATATTCAAGATAAAAATGACTATACACACAGGAAAGAGAAAGCACTCAGTCAAAAGGGGGCTAGTGATTACGCCTTCAGCTTGTCACAGAGCTCAGCTTTAACCGAGAAACTTTTAAATAGTGTTGGGAAAACCGTAAAGAGCTATCAAATATTGATTATTTTTGTTACTGAATACCTAAGTGGTAATGGTGTACCAACCCCAATTTAATTTTAATGCAGGGAGGAGGTCTACTTTTTTTAAAGTTGATTGGCAGTCCTTTTAAATCAAATTGTTTACCACGGGATCACAGCACTTTGCCATTCCTGCCCATTAAGTATGAGAATCTCTGGCCTCAACCTCATAGACATTATTAATACCACAATATACCTTCCAGAAAACACAAATACACACGCACACACACATAGACATATGCATATATGTATACACATGTATACACACATATGTACATACACACATATACATGTATACATACACAGTTGACCCTTGGACAACATGGGTTTGAACTGCTAGGGTCCACTTATACTTGGAGTTTTAAATATGATGCGATGTGGAACCATGGATATGGAGGGCTGACTGTAAAGTTATTCTTGGATTTTTGACTACACAAGTTGTAGGCACTCCTAACTCCCCATGTTGTTCAAGGATCAACTGTACATATATACATATACACTTGTGTATGTGTACACACACACACACACACACACACACTTTCTCTCTCACACTCCTGCTAAGAGTGCCCTGCTGTTGTTATTAGTAAACACACAGTTTAATTTTTTCTTACTATATTGTCAACTAGTCCCTTCTGCTCCTAGTACCTAGTATGGTTTCTGGCCCATTGGGAGTGTTCAGTGAATGTGGAATGAATGAATGCATTACATAACATTCATTCATTCTAACAAGATGGTAACAACAAAACCCAACTTTTCAATCACCTCCAACAGAAAAATGTTCTCTTTGGGGCGATAATATTTTATTGGAGGCAATATATATACGAAATAGTCAATTAAATAAGTTTTAGGGTCAGCTGGACTTTACCCAAATGTTGGCAGCTTCTCTACACCTCCATTTTCTCATCTATAAGGTGAGAATAATGGTATAATGCTACCTCATTCTTTACTTAGGAGGATTTATCAAGGAAATTCACATAAAGAGTCAAGCAAAGCAACTAGAAGATTGTAAGCCCACAATAAATGTTAGTTGATACCACCATAGTCATTATCATTAACCTCACTGTTTTAATCACAGCCTGAATTTGCTGGACTTTGGAATGGAAGATAGATTTTCATATTAGCCTTCTTACTGCAGCAGAAAGATTCATCTAATTTGAAAATTAAGATGTTAGAGGAAGAGTCTCAGATTAAGTAACATCATTATCTGAGGTGGAACTGCTGAGCAACCAAACAGCCAGGTGTGTCACTAAGACCAGATTCCGAGAACAGAAGCCTCCAAGTTGATCAAGTTTCCAAATGGAGATGGTAAGGCTAAGTTTTTAAGAGCATGCAAAAGAAAAAGCAAATGATGCCTTTAAATCATCCCATTGCCATGAATTTAAATGTCTCTATGGTATCTAGCAGATATGACTTTTGAGGGGGTTCAAGTTTAACCTTCAAAATGCTGCAAGTCTCTGATGCTCCCTTGCTGCAGGTGGTGACTCTGGGGATGGTAAAACTGAAACAATTAGAAGGAAAAAATGGGATCTTCTGCAATGCATCATCGGAAGGTGAAGAGTCCTGTTTATTGTATGCATATGTGGTATCTTTTTATCATTCCCCAAAAATAAAGTTGAAAATTTCTCTCCAAAAACCTCATTAGGGAACCCTCTAAGAGCCTCCCACCAATGTTAACAGCCCAGGCAGTAAACAGGATTTTAATAGCTCCTCCAAGCAAACACCAGGTCGGTAAAGGCCGATTGCTGTCTAGCTGACACAGAACCACACACACATATGGAATCGGCTTTGTAAGGTCCATTCTCTTATTCACAGCTCCACTGCCCTCGCAGTACAATTGCCCCCTTTGTTTATATAATCCCATAGGATGAGTTGGCATAAAAGGCAAATAAGAAGCCAGGGGGAATCTTTGCCCAAACCTTGCTCTGTACCCGAAGTTCAAATGTGTTTGGTTAACCTTCTATTTATTCCTTCTCTTTCCTTCAGCTGAGCTTTCTAGTTTTAGTCCTTGCCATGGTGAGTCATGGCAGAAGGTGGCTCAATGAGCCCCTGGCACCACGTGACAGAGGAACTCTTATGAGCTCTCCATGAATTGTTTCATTCATCAGGCGCATACGCTGACACTCCCTATGGATGCCACCATACCTGCCATTAAAAATGGGAAAATGTCAGCCATAACTTTTCAACCTCAGACACAAAGGCCAAACATTTGGTGGAGAACTCCAATTTTTGCTTTCCTTCTAATCATTTTCCTATCGGATGGTTTGATAGAGATTCAGATGTTGACCCTGGGAAAGGCAGCTCATTGAATAGTACCAGGATGTTTTGTAGCCAGATAATTGGAGGAACATTAGGCCATGTGTTGCCCTTGATCATAAAGTTACCTGACACAAAAGTAACATGGCCACATCACATGTTGTGTCACCCGATTACTAACTTATCCTTCTCTGGCAAGCAGAGTAATTAACCATCATTCTGTGATAGTGCACACACATTCCTACCAACAAATAGTGACATGCTTACAGAGGGCAATACCTCTAAGTACTACAAAACATGAGTCATTTGATTAAAGGGTATAGCAATCAAGCTGAAAACCTGCCAAATGGTTAAACTAGGAACAAACACAGCCTCATTTTCTTTAAGTCTCAAGTGTGCTGTGAAGCTCTGGTAGGAATAAGAGACCTGGTTGGAAATAAAGTGTAAGAGCATTGATATGAATGATTTTCAACACCACCAAAGTCAATCAAAGTACCTGTGAATTCCCTTAAATGACCCGCTGGAGAGTATTGTGTGGTAGCTATATTACTGTAGTCCCCCCTTTTCTCATCAATTCGTAATGTTAAAGAGAAGTTTGATGATAGAGTTCCTAACAACAGCAAAAATAAATTCTCTCCAATTAAGTAGTCTAATAAGCTACTTAGGATTTTACCACTTAACATTCTTTCCTTCCCATTTAATTTCAGCTTTCACTTGGATGTCATCTGGTTGAAAATCCATCACAGAAAACTACATGGAAAAAAAGATAATGTTGCTAAGTGCTCCCAATGTTCCAAAACGAGCAGAAGCACATTTTTTTCTAAATCAACCCCGGACTTTCCCTAAAAATTCAGCTTCTTCCTACTAGAAATTAATATATGAAAATGGTCAATATGCAAATTTAAATATCACACTGGCTACTCACCTTCAGTAAGTGTTATATGCATTTGGAACAATACAATATTTTAAGGTTCTTGATGATAATAATGCCTTGGTGTGCATATGTGCATGTATAATTATGCTCATTTAATTTAATCAGGAAAATATTATAGCATCATTCGGTTTTCTCCTCTAAAAGTTCTGTCACTTTATTCAATTAATTCCACTCTGCCCCTTTTATAAGTCAGCCGACGGTAAGCAATGGTTTTAGGGTTAAAAGGAATATGATCACATTCCTGTAAGAATGATGGACAGAAAGGAGGCATAGGGGAAGGGGGTGGCCTCTTGTCCTTATCATACATCCTAATCAAGGAAAAGTGTTAGGCTTTTCAGTGGGAACCTGGTCCTAGAAATATCCAAATTTTCTGATCATTTCTTCCTGCAAGTTTCCAGCGTCCCTGAATGCTGAGAATTTGCCCCGGGGGCAGTCACCTGGTTACAACAGAAGCCCAGGAAGCAAGCTCATGTGACCCACACATTCCACATGCTTGACTGGAGTGGAGCTTGTGGGACTTTGCAGAATTACTGGAATCACATGGGATACACTGAGGGGAGCAGGAGGGTAGAGGACATTTAACTTAAACCATGAACTAGAAGAGTAGATAACGTCACGGTAAGTAGAATAAAAAGGACCATGTTGATTGAAAGGGAAGAAACATGACACAAAGGTCATTGCATATTATCTTTCCCCCACCAAGGAAATCTTATTTTCTTTCTCATAGAAGGAACTTTGTTCCTTTTCCCCAACATGTTAACAGAGACCAGTGAAAAGAAATCGGCTGCTTTGTGCCCATCAGTAGAATCTATACAGCATCTTTTCCCCCAGGGATTAATTCAGCTTTTGATTAAATCTTTCTGAGATTTAAATCATGATGTTACAAACCTCCAAGGAGCTCCTCTATGAGTTGTGACCTTATTTATTGCTCTCTGCTGTTTGATAAAGTGTGAAGATTGATTTATAATAGTGTATACTGTGTTTGAAAACAAGGAACGGTAAAGAGAATTGCAAAATACAAGATTAATATAAAGTAAACATTGCAAAAAGTACGTCTTGGTTATAATACTCTATAATTAATACTGAGTTACAACTGTGTAGCTAGTAACACTAGTGTCAAATGAGTATAACAGTGCTCTCAGAGCTGTAAATGATATCCAATGATTAGCTAAATAAGGCTACAATTAAGAGAAAACTGGCAATGCTGAAAAAGGATTTTGAACCGATATCACATTGTATACTTTACCTTTTAAATAAACTATTCATATCCAGTGTTCATTTATTTTTGTCAGCCTAATTTTGGCTTCAATAATTATTTTGCCATTAGTGTCATTAAGGATGGAAGCGATTTAATGTTTGAGGACAACATCGAATGAATCCTTTATCTCTAATCAGGATGTCCCTGTTCAAGACTAGTGGCTACTCCTTTTTTTTTCTCTTAAAAATCCCTCTTTCCCCTCAAAAGGTTTTTAAGGGTAAAAAGTTAACCCTTTAAAAGGAAGACTGTCATTATTCTATTGCCCTTGCTAATTCCAGCCAGAAGATTCAAAATGCCCTATACAATTTAAACACCAGTGGAGACAAGTCACAATCTGAGGCCTATCCACTGAATCACAGTTGTAGATGAATGCAGTATTTGGAAGTTTTTATTTTCTATTTTGATAAAATAATTGGCAAATCTCACAGTGCTATAAAATAGACAGAGAGCCATGGGAAGTGCTTCTTGTGTTATTTAGCAGATTTCAATGTACTGTTGATAGCTCTATCACATTTCCTACAATTACGAATACATTTTTCTGTAGGAGAAAGCAGGGGCTAGGAGCTGGAATACATTTAGCCACCTTTCCCCATGGCTAGGCTTATGCTGAATCTTGCAGTGCAAGTGGCTGGGTGTGAGGACCACATCTGAAATCTGGACATGGCAGAGCACTAATAACACATTCTCTGCAATCTCTGTCATGAAGATCACCAATCACCTACAAGGCACAGTGGACATCCTGACAGCAAGCCGTACCGGCAGCGATCTATCAGCTTGTCCCATATTTAACCTGATGACTTACACATGACGGGGGGACAGGGAGATGCATTCTGTTACAAGTCTTCAAAAAATATTCAGTCCATGCTATACACCAGAAACTAACATAACATTGTAAATCAACTGTCAATAAAAAAATTCAGCCCATTAGAGTAGAATTGCTTCCTAAGCTGAAATATTTAGCAGGTTTCTCACTAGGGGCAGTGGCTTGTACTTAAAATTCACACTTTCCAGGGTTAAGTACCAAAACAGAGCTAATCCGTTTGATAAAGTCCCACATCACTTCTCATTATAGAGATCACCACTTCTGCCTTTGCCATTTGAAAGGAAACAAGGTAAAATACAGAAGGTGCATGCTACCTTAGAGCTGAAATCCATCCATGAATATGGAAAAGCAGGGGGAGGGGGGAGATCCAGAGAGGAAACAGAATAACGATAAGCGAGTAATGTGTACTGACCTGAGGAATATGCCAGGAGTTTGGTAATGATAAATAAGAAAAGCAGAAGTAGATTTGAAACATTCGTTTCCCTTTATTAGCTCAGTGAGGCTGATGTGTACTGCACATTTAAAAACAAAAAAAAATCACAGGAATTTTCATACAATGAATAAAACCACAACAATACATGTAGAGTTGGCAGGTGGGAAAAAAAAAAAAGCCCGACAAGGGCTCAAGTAATCGCTCACTTTCCCTCTTCAGCATAGTTCGACCAACAGTATTACACTTTCACCTACAAATCTTATAGTAGCTCCATCAAATCAGCAGTTCATATTATTGAAAATGTCTGTCACATAGGTACAAATTTAGAATCATCACATTATATTACATGGCTATTCTAGGTCATCTATAGATCAGATCTTAGACTACAGTGATTGAAGTTCTCGTTACAGCCATCAAAAAAGGACACATAATCATTACCTACTGTAAGTTCACATCTAAAGGCATGAAAAGGTTTCCTTTTTTTCAACTGACCCAACCATCATACCCCAATAGTGCAAAGTTCCCTCTCTGCTGCTTTGAATGTTGACAGCCCAACCGTTGCTCTCAGAGTCGTTTAGCAAAAATTGATTTTGTTGCACTGGAAGAATTATTCTGCTACATCTCTTGAAAAACAAAAAACAACCCACATTTCTAAAGCACCAGTTCAGTTACCAAAATTGTAGATGTGGTACTTACCACAGCATGAAGGCAATGGCCCGGGGTCATCTAAAAATCCTACAGATCTATGCTGAAATTTGCCTCCAGTGATGATGGGGTGCATGTGTTCATTTGAAATATTCTCTCCAAAAAATATTTTAAAAATAAAAATAAAAGGAACACAGTTTACATTTTGATGGGCTACCCACAGTGTCTGCATAAGATACAAAAGCTCTATTTGGATGGTCTAGTGAGTCTCTCTTTGCACTAATTTTAGATGCAATTTGAAGTCCATGGAAGAAAACTATCTTCATGGTAACAATATTTGTCAGGCCAGAAGGGGGGGGGGGGGATAAATGAATCCTCAACATGAAATCTGTAGTGTTGTCTTTTCATAAGTAAGAAAAGAAACCAAGATTTTTACTCATGTCAACAATCCAGGGCAAATAGGAGAATGTATTGAAAATTGGATCACAGAAAATTTAAAGGCAAAATAGAGAAAGCATCTGGTCCTTGAACACATAATATGATTTACTAAATATTGATTTCTTAAAAATAATTTATTGCTCTTAATAGTCTTTTTTTATTCTTATTCTACAACAGAAGATACTCAAAATTCAGAAAGAAAGACTGTAAACTTTAGTTTGGCGTCCACACAGAGTTAAAATACCTGCATTTAACCTACGGAACAACAAGAATTAGGCGGATTAAAGATGTGTTACGGTCGTAACGCAGGACCTGTGAACAAGTTCTTTTATTTCATAGTATTTTTATTGCTTTCTATCTACTTAGAAATAAGAAGCCAAAAACTCAAGCAAGCATCCGACAGGACAGACAGTGGATTCACTCAGAACACAATATGCTGGTGATAAATGAATGCAGCTTTCAAAATTAGCTGCATTGGCCTGGGGGTGAAATCCATTTTATAAGATCGTGTTGGGCGAGAGAAAGGAAAAGAACGATTACGTAGTAGGTATATCATGTCTTCCAGAAAAGTCATGTCGGCCAAACTGTAATCGAATCTCAATTTAAAAACTTGAATATACACGCCAAACTTTACTGACTTCCATTCCAGGGCTCCACACTCAGAGGAAATCCTGATGCTCAAAAATGGAGGTTTTTCTGAAGTTTTTATTGAATTTAGCAGAAGCAGTGTCATCAAGAACAACTTCATGGTCACGTCAGAGGCCATGCTAGTGCAAGTAGAAACAATGCTTCTGCAAAAGCGGAATTTCCCAAATGAAACACTTAAACTCCAACCTGACAATTGCCATGCATCCTAGGTAGAAAATTTCCACTGGCTTTATTATTTTCATCATCTCATAATTTATAATAAATAGGCTATCTGCAACTGATAAATATGTCTCTTTAGTAAACAAAGGAATGAAATATCAGTATTTATACAGGATGCATAACTGTAAAAAATACAGATAAATACCATCATCATACTCTGCCAAGGGAAAG
>NW_006774075.1:759175-800052 GCF_000442215.2 Lipotes vexillifer
TCCTCTGCCAAGTGAAAGAGATACTGGCTTCAAAGATAGTCTTCAGACACACATTAATTATTGTAAAAATCATACTGTAATTATTACCTCAGCATTTTGTATCAAATTAAAATCACAAAAATTAAAACAAAACAGCATTTTAAAAAGATTTTTGACCTCTAGTTTCAAAACTACTGTTGATAGAGAAAATAAAAACATTTCTTAATGGTTACCCATTGAGAGACTTTACATAAAATCATGATATCTTCTAGAAAAATTTTAGATGAGAAAATTTCATTCCCCTAACAAATCCAGTGTATAAAACTTCAAAGAAAAACAAGCAACAAGAAAATGTGGAAAAATATCGCAGAAGTGGTTAATACCTTTAGGGGGCTAGGAGATTTCTTGACAAGATGCTTGGATCGAAGCTCACCTAAGAAGGGATGGTTGTGCGTAAAGCATCGATTTGTTGTGTTGCACTCAACGGACACACACACTGTCCTTTTTTGTTTGTTTTGTTTTACAATCAAATATATATAAGCGGTAAGTTCAGCTTCTAAATATGTTAGTGTACAATAATTGTTTCACCTCATAATTACATTTGAATATTCTTGATTAAGAAAAATTTAGCAGTTTTGAAAAGAAGGCTGCATTTACAGTGCATAGCTGTAACAAAAAAAGAACATCATTGTATCATATGTACACAAAATAAAAATACTCCATTTAACATCTGTAAATACTTAACTACATCAGAGAATGTAGCAATTATACTATCTGAACACATCCCAGAGAGTTCTACCCAACTCCCATTAGTAATGTAACACCGTGCTCGCTCCTCAGAAAGAACCACTGAACAAGCTGCAAGCTTGACCATTGACAAGGCTTTTGAAATTCGCTGTGGAAGATCAACATTTTGGACATTTACATGGGTGTCATGAGAAAGGACGAACTACAGAAACTTCAAAATGTTAGGAAAGTTGAGCTCGGTGCCCAAAGTATCCTCTCCCACCCAGATTCCATGGCAAAAGGAAAAAGGAAAAAAAGAAAGAAAAAAAGGGAGAGAGAGAGAAAGGATATGAGTTCTACGGAACCTGCAGTTTCTTCGGGATTGTCATATAATCATTACATTATGAGAGAAAGCTTGCTTCAAGTAGATTTTGCACTTTCTTAAGAAAAACAGAGTACGGAGGCTGATGCCCAGACATCAGTGGCTGTCATTTTAGGGTGGCTTGTGGTTGGTTGGTTTTCTTTCCTTTTGGATGTACACATTTTTTTTTTTTCCTTTTGAATAGAATATGAACATTTTGAAGTTCTAGGTTTTAAGTGTGTCTTCATGGAACTGCTGCCATTTGAAGTGGTTTGCCCTTGCACGCTCTGGTCAGGTGCCCCCAGTCCCCACCTGTACATACACACTTCCTGCAAACCAGGCAAACACACACGTGCGCGCACACACACACACACACACACACACACACACTCCATCACCAAGAGACTCAGGGAAAGCAAAGCTGACACCCATAAATAAACATGTGCTTACTGGGTTTCCATTCTATCTCTTGCCTCTTCAGCAGCTGTATTCATGTAAACCATTGTTGTTGTTCTTGTTGTGTTGTTGTTGTTTTGTTTTGTTTTTGTATAGAGAGTGTAAAGTAGGAGAAATTCCTAAGTATGACTTGCAACAGTCTGTTAGGGAAGGACGCGCTGTCCCGTGAGGTATTCACCGTCCCTCTGTCATCCTCAGCCAGGGAACATGTTACCTGCGCAAGCTTCTCTGGGCTTCTTTCAGTAAACTATCGAAATCCAGAGAGTCATACTTGCTCTTGGTGGAAGCAGGGTCAAAGTCATCTGAGTTTGAATCTGAAAGAAACCCAAGCCAGATTTAGATGTACCCTCTGCTGATGGTCATTAACTCAATCATCTAATCTAAGATTACCTGATTCAAGAGCAACTTATCCAATCGATATACTTTAAAAAATATGCCCAACTTTTATTAGTATATGATATTGATGTTGGTGTACACATATATATATGCATATATTTACATATATTTTTTCAGAAGGTATTTATATATATGAATATTAATATGTATATATATATTTGCAGAAGGTATTTTTACAGTATATGGTACTGGTATATATATACACACCAATATTTTAGTTAATTCATTGTATATTTATATATTTATTTATTTATAGCACATGTATATCTTTGCAGAGGGTAAGGAGTGATGAGCATTCAAAACAGTCATCTATTGACTCATTTTAGATTTAAACACTCCTGGAGGTAATCAGAACAGACTTTAATGTTTCTTTTCAATAGCAACTTAGTCAATCAATATGCTTTAAAAATAAGCCCCCTCTCCCTTCCTGGCATGTTAAGTGACTCACCCAAGGTTCCTCAACCACTTAGTTGGAGACGTAAAAGTAGAAGCTGGAACTAATTTTCCTATTCAGTGGGATTGATTTCATTGAGCATGAAAGCCAGTTGAGTGGGAGAGAGATAATTGTCAGAACTTCACCCACTCATCACCCTGCTGCTCCCCTTTCAGGAGGGAGGGACATACGATCTCCAGTACCCTGAGGGACCCCAGCAACAGTGGCACAAACTCTCCCCAAATTAGAAGGTTTAGGAAAATGCTTCATGTCCAGAGAGGGCAAATGCAGCCTCTTTACTCACTAATAGGAGAGGAAAAATATACCCGTACAAATAAAGCCATGGTCTTTCTTAGATCCTTAAACTAGTCCAAGTAAGCTTTTGTGCAAAGCTCCACATGCCACTTTAAGTAGCCCTGAACAAAATGGATGTATGTCAGCCACGTTGGACGTAAGGTAAAATTCTGTCAAATATGTCTGACTTTTCTCCTTTGACATCTATGGAAAAGTCAACTATTTCTGCTGGCCTCTCAGCTTGAGAAAAGGTATCTTGGAAATACAATAGAAAGCCTCTGGCAAACACATTCATTCTTTGGAAAGCACTTA
The DNA here is from genome assembly GCF_000442215.2 of Lipotes vexillifer. Lineage (NCBI taxonomy): Eukaryota > Metazoa > Chordata > Mammalia > Artiodactyla > Lipotidae > Lipotes > Lipotes vexillifer. Next base: position 762,133 of record NW_006774075.1, read on the forward strand.
CTAGAAGAGAAGACTAAACCTTTCTGGGAAACGTTAACCATCTTACTAAAATATAAATATTTGTGTTTTACCCAGATTAAATTACAAAATAGAAATGCTCGGTGACAGAAAAAGGTAATACTAGATAATATGGGGGCTAATCACTGACCTCACAAGGTGTTCTTCTGAAAAGGTTGCAAATCCCTCAAGCTCTCCAGAACCAGGCTGATTCCCCTTCCCCACCAGCTTCAATCTACTTTAAAGACAAGGAAATTCCTTCACTTTTTTTTTTTTTTCCTCATTCTCACCATCCCTTGTCTTTACTACATTTCTTTTTCCAGGTAAGATGAACAACTATCGTCCGCCTCAGATATAAAAACAGGACAAAAATGGCCCACCTTTCCTCACTAAAATTTTATATGGTCAATCTTAAATTACACTGGCTTACACTCTTCTCTTCATAGCCTAATGAATAATTTGCTTGTATAACCAAAGCCTCATGAGCAGCTGTTGTTCAAATCAAAATCTTTTCTCTAGACACAATAAAAAGTCCTGCTCATTGTCAGAGATTAGCCTGAAATCAGAATTCCACTTGCACTGCAGATGAAGACGGAAGAGCTGTCCAGTGATGGCAGTCTGTGTGACATAAAGTCAGCATAGAACCGTCGAGAATATATATGTGTATCTTTCCTCGGAAGAGATTTTGAGAATACTTAAAATGTCTTAATTTGGGATCATTCTACATGAAACCCAGAATTTTCCGGGTTTTCACTAGTAAATACTAAAAGCACTTTGATACAGTGGATTTCAAGAGTTTCTACACTGTGAAATACAGTGGATGGTGCTTACGTATATACCAACTTTCATGGGCACACTATGCCAGTCGGCACCCACAAAATCTTTCTCATTTCTTAAAGAGACAATGTGTTTATATGCAACTCCTGTGGCAATAACATCCACTCCACCCCTTTCCCTCCACTAAAGGAAGGATATTGCAACACAAGTAAGAGATAATGAAATTTTTATAGGAATAACCTATAACAAATTAAAATTTGCTAACAAATTAAAAAAATAAATTTTTATAATTAATAATACTGTATTAATAGAAACAAATCACATCACAACTGTATTCCGAGCACCTAGAAAACTGTTGGCACAAAGTAGGCACTCAGTATTTGTCTAATGAATGTATTAGTCTTGAACGCCCATGTATTATTAAAAACGTGATTGAAAATATTTGTGTTTAGATCTGGGATTGATTTACCAATGAACGGCAAGGGTATATGTAAAGTTACATATGCATTCAAGATGTTGATAATATACTACATTTCTTTGAGTTAATAATGAGTCTGTGACCAATGTTATTTGTTTACTTTTTATTATTTACAAATTCTAAGCCATAACTAATTCCTGATCAAAATGATCATATTCTAAATCGTGACCCATCCTTCTATTTTGACCCTATAGTCCTAATTTAATTTCTGTCTTTCCTCTTTGAGATTTTTCATCAAGCTCTTTCAAATGGCAAGATCTATTTGTTTATAGAACAGTAAACAGAAAGACACACAGATTACAGATTCATAGAAACCAGACTTAAATATTGGCTTCATCATGATAAGCTGATCATCCCTTTAAATTCTGAGTCTCATTTATAAATCTGGCTCATAAATAGTAACTAGAATCATTGTGTTTTGCACTAATAGTATTGTAAGTAACCATTAAGTGGCCTCAACAGCAGAGAAATGGAGGCCTAAATAGACATCTCTCCAAAGAAGACATACAGATGGACAACAGGGACCTGAAAAGCTGCTCAATATCACTAATTATTGGGGAAATGCAAATCAAAACTATGATGAGGTGTCACTTCACACCAGTCAGAATGGCCATCATTTAAAAGTCTACAAATAATAGATGCTGAAGAGGGTGTGGAGAAAGAAGGAACCCTCCTACACTGTTGGTGGGAATGTAAATTGGTACAACCACTATGGAGAACAGTATGGAGGTTCCTTAAAAAACTAAAAATAGAATTACCATATGATCCATCAATCCCACTCCTGGGCATATATCTGGAGAAAACCATAATCTGAAAGGATACATGTATCCCAGTGTTACAATAACCAAGACATGGAAGCAACCTAAATGTCCACTGACAGAGGAATGGATAAAGAAGATGTGGTACATATATACAATGGAATATTACTCAGCCCTAAAAAAGAATGAAATAATGCCATTTGCAGCAACATGGGTGGACCTAGAATTTATCATACCAAGTGAAGAAGTCAGACAGAGAAAGACAAATATCATATATCACTTAAATGTTGAATCTAAAAAAAATGATACAAATGAACTTACTTACAAAACAGAAATAGACTCACAGACATAGAAAACAAACTTATGGCTACCAAAGGGGATGGGGGGGTGAGGGGGGGGGGGGGAGATAAATTAGGTGACTGGGATGAGCAGACACACACGACTATATATAAAATAGATAAACAACAAGGACCTACTGGATAGCACAGGGAACTCTACTCAATATCTTATAATAATCTATAGCGGAAAAGAATCTGAAAAAGAATATATATATACATGTATAACTGAATCACTTTGCTGTACGCTTGAAACTAACACAACATTGTAAATTAACTATACTTTAAAAATAGCAGAGAAACGGGATATGTGAGCTAACTTAATTTAGGAGAGCAAATAAAAATTTTAAAAATTGGTAATCTATCTAAAACGATAGGTTGCTTTACTTTTGGTGAAATTAATCAGTATCACATCATTTTCACTTTACTCGACATACACGTAAGCTCCCAACCCCTCTAAGAGTCCAGTATATGCTTATATGCACCTTATTCAGCATTCATGGCCCGAGGCACTTAACTTCAACTATTCAGGGAATAAAGACAAGACATATATGATGCTGTTTGGTTCCAAAGCTGGCCCCTGGTGTTGATTATTTCATTTTAAAATAACTTCAAATTTATAACTTCTCATAACAATCATTTTTATTATAATTATAGCTACTATTCATTGAGAATCTATTTTCTGCCAGACACTGACACTATGCTAAGGGCTTCACAGACACATATTTAATCTTCACAACAACATTATAATGTACTTTACAAATGAAGAACCAGAAGCAGAGGGAGTTTAATTGCTCAAGGTCAAAAAGCTAACTCAGGTTTCAAAACCAGGCCTGCGAAATTCCAAAGCCAAGGCGCTTTCAACTACACCAGGCCTACACTCAGATCGACTCCACTTCCTGCATTTGTAAGGCTGGAGGGAAACGGAAAAATCCATGCTATTACAATACACATCAAACACACCTTTCAGGAAATCAGAGCTAGCTTAGCAATGGCAAAGTTTCTATTGCTGCTGGCAAGGCAGAGAGATAACTAGAGGAGAAGCATTCTTCTTAGAAATATTTCAGGGAGGCTCCAGTTCAATTTGGAAATACTATCCCATGCTCACTTTACCAGTGATGAATCACGATCTAAAGGCCCCTCTAGGTAGCTTATTCTAAACTCTAGATGTTTTGAGAGACTAGAAAACACCCTGGCCTTCATCACTGAAGAAAATAAGTCAAATCAACTCAAGACTTCAATCTGTCTGGACTGTTTTTATCAGCCAACATTTGAACAAATGACTTGCCACCTTTTATATTTTCATCCCTAGGCGTCTATCTCTCTTAACAGTCAACTGTCTCTCCACTGCTTCATACTATCTATTTAGCTTGTGAAGTGAATTATAGCATATTCCTCCCGAACAATGCACCCCACCTGTATCAATTACTCTAGGAAGACATCAGTTCAGCTGAAGGAAGAAAAAAGCCCTGTATTTGGTATTCATGTTTTTCCTTATACCAAGCCAAAGCAAGTGCAGATAGACATATAATAATGCTTAGGAGCAGATTTATATGTTAATTTCATGATGATTATTATAAATTGATTTAAATAATTATGTCATATGCACAAGACATTTGCCATTTTCCTTCATTATTTCATGAAGGAATTTAAAGGCTTACAATACACACATTAGCTAGGGAATAACATGGAAAGGAACAAAATTAAAATTGGAAAGGAAATCAAGATGTCCATTGTGGCATTATTTATAATATCAAAAACCGAAAATGTGTTTAGCTATAATGGAACGATTAAGTATAATGGCACTATTTGCCAGACAGAATACTATACAACCATTAAAGTATACTGGTAAATTATTTTTGATCTTTTGAATCACAGTGGAAAATGAACTTATATAATATTAATCGAGAAAAGTAGAACTTAAAAGTGTATATATACGTATAATATGACCTCAACTACAAGAAATTTGATGTTCTGACACAAAATACTGAACAGCAAATCCCATACTAGGTAACTGGTTATCTGTAGGTGATAGGCTAATAGGTGATTTTACTATTTTTCTTAATACCTTTTCATATTTTCCAAATGTCACCCCTTGAGTCTGTACAACTTTTATAACAGGCAAAAAGGAATACTTATCTATTCTTCAGCTTCCTTACCTGTAAAATGGGGATGATAATATCCACTTCCTAGGATTGTTCTGGTAATTAAACGAGAAAACGCTTACAAAGCCTTGGCACAGTGCCTAGCATATGGAAGCACTAAAAAAAAACAGGGTTTTTTTTTCTCCTTTTGTTTTAAAGAAAGTACAGTGTGATTTAGCACATGAAATTTTACTTTCTCCTCTCTGGGTGTAACTTGTAGAAAATGTTGACATTTCTAAGAGTTTGTGAGATAATAAGGAAAAAAGAATAAGGCTTTTGCATATTCTATTCTGCAAAGCAATGATGCCAATGCTATAGCTTGTACAAAAGGATTCAGGGTAGGCACGGAAAGCAGTAAAAGATTACAAACGAATACAACACTTGCACACTCAAAACATACCACACACGCACACACACACACACACACACACAAAGACATACAAATAGTGCAGAATTTCAGCATATGGGCAGACAGTAGAAACAATTTGCTTCTTCTCTCTGCTGCCAAAACTTAAGCCCCTTGCTTCTGAAACTGTCTAGTGTGTTTAAAAAATAAAAAAAATAAGATAAAATCTGTATTCAAATATTCCCTCTAGTAAAATAAAGCGATGGTCCAACCCAATGTGCCTACAGTTTACATATGCTTCCATTTTGAGCTCTACATTATGGATTCCTCATTTTATGTACGGTAAAATCCATACCTAGGTCTGCATAGTTAGACTTGAAAAATTGCTTGCGTCCACAAAAGTACAGCTCGAAGTCAGTTTCATTCGACCTGCGCAAAGTATATCCATTTTCAAGAGCAGCAAAAGCATCACAGGTATAACGGTAGGTAATGAAACCATAGCTGTCTCTGCAACGGACAAAGAAGAGAAGTTCAAAGTTAGTGAGGAAGGATTAGCATATATGACTGTAACCCTTTCTACTTTGGAGACTTCGCTGGTGCCAACGTCTGAACCACTGCATCCATTTATCAGTGTGATTGTCCTGTCAAGCAGCTAAATACTTATTTCTGGGACAGGAAATCTCAACTAGAAAGATTAATAAATAGGGATGAAAGAAAATAAATAAGGTTCTGAACTCAACATGTCACCTGTCAAAGCATTCCCATTCTAGTAATCTTATGGCCATAATTTTTTACATATGTCAGCTTCTAAACAAGAAATAATCTTGAAGATTCTCACCCATCATCCTGCAGATTTACTGTGCACTCCTCAATTTCACCAAAAACTTCAAAACGGTCCCTCAGTTCTGTCCGTGTTGTGTCAGGTCTGATTTTACCAACATAAATCACACGGCGTTCTTCCTAGTGGGGGAAAGTGAGAAGACACTTACTAGTTCTGAAGATAGGAAAGAAGTTGAATGCTAGAAACATTTATAAATGTGCAATCATGCATAATGAGAACCCCCCCAGAACATGCCAATTAAAGCAAAACACACACTAAACCTGAACAAAAGACTACACTTGAACCAAGTTTTACTTTCCATTTCTTCAGTATCACTCTCTTCTACTTTTTCTATCCATCTCTGTTCCTTTGTCACATGAAATTTAATGTATTATAGAAGAAATGTGTGTAATGCAATCTTGTTTATCACTGAATAGCTGAATAATATCTATTACATATTTTAACACTTGTGACTCGATTATTAATCTTCAAAATTGGTAGGAAACTGACCTGGCTTGCAAAACTCTTTAATTTCTCCCTAACTCAGAATTGTAATAATAAAATACACATATTTTTTAGTTCTACTGACAGATCATTGACATCCATTACTGTATAATTTTAAGATGTACAGCATGATAGTTTGACATACAAATTTTGACACCCCTCAAAATCTTGATTCTTAAACTCTAGTATAAATACAAATTACCTGGGGTGCTTATTAAAAATGCAAATTATTGGGTTTATTCCAGCTGTATTAAAAAAATTTGGAAGGTGAGCTTCAATGATCTTTATTTTTAACAAGCACACCCCAGTGATTCTGATACAGGTGGTCCAAAGACAATAATTTTAAAAATACAGTCTTAAAATACTGGCCATTTTAAGCCATGGGTCTCCAAAGAATAAGAGCTATAAAAGAGGCTATAAATTTCACTTTGCCAATGAATCTTATTTTAGGAACAGACGAGAAGGGTGTGGCCTAATTTTCACAAGTGGAGTCAGTATCATCATAATCTCAAAGTCAACAGCAATTTATAACCTACAAAATATGGGAAGAATATTTTATAGCCTGAAGATGGATCACTTTTTACAGAACAAGAATGCATTCTTAGGGTAAGAAGTAATCGTATATCTCTTATTCCAAGAAGACAAGGCCAAAGATGATGATGTTTCTCAAGCTGAGAAAAGGTTTTCCAAGAATGTAAGAAGTTAGTATAACGAAGTGCTTACCAGTTAGCTTGTATGTCTATCAATGGCAAACAAGAATGAAATGAATTTAAGGTTGGAGAGATTTAAGTTAGACGGAGGCAGAGACTAGGAAACACAGGGCAAAGGTACAGATTTAGCCTGCCTAAGAGTTTTCTCTGGATGTGCTGAGAATATCTTTTTACATCTTGGATGATGTAAAAAGTCATTTAGGCTTAAAGCAAAAGAGATGTCCTATGTTATTTACTGAACATATGTCCATTTCACGTGCCCAATATTTAGCAAAGAACTTGGTAAAGAGTGGACTCTCAATAAATGTTTGAGAAATGTAACTGAACAATTCACAGACCCTATAATACATATCCTCCTAGGTGATTTGCTCATCCATGTTTCTTCTTTTACCATATGCAACACTCATATTTCCGTTTTCATCAGGAAAGTTCCTCTGAGCTTCAGGTTCAAATAAACAACTATCTCTTTGACATCTCAGGTTGGATGTCCCATAGGCACCTCAAACTAGACCAACATTACCCAAACCAAACTCTGTAGTTCAGCCTCTTCCCAGTGGGTCTTTCTTGTATCAGTGAAGTTAACACCATCTAGCCAGTTATTCAGGACAAAAACCCAAGTGCCTTCCGTGATTCTTCCCACTTAGTCCCCTCCACATTTCCAAACACTCCTTAAGTCTTGTTGAATTTTACTTCCTAAATCTGCCTCTTTTATTGCATGTCCCCTAAATCAAGCTGCCAGCATCTCTTTCTGGACCAGTAAAACAGCCTCTTTACTTGGATCCTGTGTCTGTGTTTACCCTCCTCCAAACTATTCTTTCGCTTCGGTCAGAATAGTCTTTACGAAGAGTACAGGAATCCAATCATGCCAATTAAGATCTAAGACATCTCAATAGTTTCTCATAACATTTAGTGAAAGACCTAAATCATGAACAGAACCTACCGGGCCCTTCAGGGTCCGGATCTATCTTCATCTTGGGCTTCAGCTCCCACATCCCATTCTTTCCTTTCCTCTAGTCCCAGCCATATTGATCTTCTCTCAGTCCCTAGTATGTTCTGTGCTCCTTCCTTTTCTAAGGGCTTTGCACAAGCTGCTTCTCTGCTACTTGGAATACCCTTTCCACACTGCCTCTCCCTCCCCTCCACCAACATACACATACTGTCTAGAATTACAGTGAACTCAACAATCATTTTCCTTTCTGAGACCTGAGGTGAGGTTCGGCTTTCTATTACAAGTTGCTCTGATAGAACACTCCTCCTTTGTAGTTCTGTGCCCAATTGTAATTAAATAATTAATAGTTTATTTGGTGTTTCATGTCTATCTCCCCCAACAATGAAAGCTTCATGAAAGCACAGACCATACCAGTCCTATCGACTACTATATTTTAAGGGTACCCAAACATGAGTCTTCTTAATGAATATTTGTTGAAAAATCAATCAATTGCCAACCAATTAATCACTTTTAACACCTAGCTCCATACCCTTCATTACATCAAAGGTGACTAAGTGTGGTTCTTACTCTGAGACTCTCTAAGACAATGGAGAATGAAAACCAGATTTGGTGCTTTATCATAGAAAAAACCTTGCCCAGGTAGCTCAGCTGAGTGTACTAACAAAGGTTTCCATGATTTGCTTTTATGGTTTAAGTGTAAGGACTCTCACTTTTCTCACTCCACTGAAACAGCTGGTAAAACACAATTCTCTGACAGCAATCATTGAGCCTACATAACTGACCAGATGAAGAACAGCAAGCAGAGCGGGCTGCCTGATTCGCTTCCATGTAGATTGTATGTCTCAACTGAAGGCTGTAATTGTGTTGTTCCAGAGCACCCAGCACATCCTGGAGGTCAATAAATATAAATGGAGAGTGAGGCTCATCCCAGAGCAGTGCTGTACACTTGAGCAAGGGAATCATCACATCACATTCCGTTCTATTTATGCAGCCAGCTCCAGCCAAACAGCAGAATTTGATGGGACAGTTATCTAAACTTCCTGGCGCCTGCTTGCATGAGTGTTATTTATTTATTTATTTTAATGAATGTTTTTAGGAAGGTTACTACTGTACAGAGGAAAAGGAGGGAGAAATGCAGAAGAGAGAGAAAGAAATTGAACCATCACAAAGAAATTGCTCATCTACCATTAAGGGAATATACACAGCCTATGTTCATCTTCAAGGAAATTCACAGTAAAAGTGAAAATTGACCATACGCACATCTATATGCAGACATATTGGGATAGTCTCCGAATTGCTTCTTTATACGAAACTCTATGCAACAATAATCCCAAAAGAGGATAAACCAGAGGACCTTTTATATTGGATACTGATACATTCTGCAGTAAAAAGAAGACACAACCTAGATAGGAAAGACAGAAATCCAAAGGGCTGTTCCGCAATCACTTAAATTACCTATTTGACTGTCAATCTTCTTTTATGCAACATAAGAATGCGACCACATCTTGCTATCTTACGAAGATCAGAGATTGAATACATGTTGAAATTCTCATTTGAGAAAATGATTAGAGTGTTTGGTTTTCCTAGTGATAAAAATGAAATTAAAAGGCGTCTGAAGGTCTAAAAAGCAAAGACAAAAATCTTTCCAAGATTGGCCAAAATGTCTAGTGAAAAACTGATTATTTTTAACACGTTGCAGTTTTATTAGACAGATGAATAGATTCCATATCTTTAAAAAACCTTAACATTTGCAGCCGATTTTTCAAGACATTAATTTCTAAACAGGAGATGAAAGGAAAAGAAATCAAAATGCTTAATAACATTTCCAACATCTTAAAAGCTTGGAGGAACTCTAAACCTTTGGAAAAAGCTCCTTGAAAAATGATTTTCAGACCAGTTTTCACTATCGAGGAGGAAGGAACATTTATCAAGTATATTTTAGCTTCAATTTTCACAAGAGCTAGTGTGCTGATGGGGTGGATAATAAAAGTGAAGATTTATGTTGCATTAACAGGTATGGTAAATCCTCATTATATGAAAACACAGGGGATGAACAGAGAAAAATAAATCCGACTGAATTAACTGACTTTGCATTATCAAAATCTTTATCAGAAAGTGTGTAGAGCCTCCCAGTTAGCTGGGGAAAATATACAATGGTTGTTTCTCATCAAAAAATAAGTAACTCCTGGTAAAAGGGGTTTGACTAAGAAGAAAAGGAAATTAGCATTGAGATTAACATTTACTAAATTCTAATAGGTGCCAAGTACTGTGCTTGATGCTTTTCTGTGGGTTATCTCACTGAAATGCTCTGCAGTGTTAGGTAACAATAAGGAACAGCCTGATATAATTTGGATTTTAGTTCTCAGAACTTTTATTCTACATTTCCAAGTGAGGATAATTTAAAAATCCCTCTTCCTATGCTAAGGAAACTGCATGTCAACTTTGACAATGAAAGATTTATGTTCACCTCCAGATTAGTTACAACCTAACTTCCTCAAAAAGTCCAAGGATATTACAAACACTATAGATGAGATGAGTGGATAAAATCCATGCCACTTCTACCGTGAATGGTATAGCTATAGGTCCTCTATCTAAAAGGTAAAGTGAGAGGGCTGAATGGCCATGAAAAGGTGTGAATGGATAGAAGCAAAGGCCAAAACTCTGACATGATGCCAAAACAAGTTTCCTTTTTTGTCGTTTTCTTCTCTTGTCCTTAACATTGGTAACACCCATCTGATTCAGTAGGCATTCAGTAAGTGACCGCGACTAGGAGACACTTTCGGGGAGAAACAAAACTATAGCTTTCAGTTTACCAAAGTTACTTCCATCCAAGTACGGTCCAGGAATACTCCTCCTTAGTGTCTTAGGTTGGATAGATGTGAATACATCCAGGTTAGTTTACCTAAGAGCTAATATAATTAGACATTAAGTACTATACTCTGGCTTCCAGAGTTCCAATATCTTGAATTATTTCAAGCCTATGAGACTGAGAAAAGCAGAGGATAAATTGGGTTTTGAGAGCATTTAGATGGAAATTGGAGGAAAACAGCAACTTATACAATGGCAATATTCAACCACAACATATGATTCTGTGTAATTACTAATTATTAGTCTTTCCTTAGCTGTCTGATTTGGTGCACTGAAGTCGGTCTGAATAAAGACTTTTGGACACATACATACTAAAAAGTTTATAGATGACCTAAACCACCATCTCCTTCTTATGGAACTCAAAAACAAGTCAATATTATAGACCACAAGACAAGGTAGCAAAGGCTAATTTTGTAAACTATCTACTACATGATTGTAACATTATTTTTCTCATTTCCTTTTGGAGCCTCTGTTTTGCTGCTCCCCTGATTATAAAATTGATCTGAATTAATGAATAATCCAGCACTGCACCCAAGATATTCCAGATATAATTTGCTATTTATTCATTACTTTAAGGGTGTCTCAGAAATCTGAATGGAAATCACCTACCCGACCAACTTAGGCAAACTGTCCTAGTTCCTTTAGCTGTTTCACGAATGACTTTTCAAGCTAATCTAGTCAAATGAGTCAAAAATCATTGCTTGTATCTCCAAGCCCGTAAAAATATATTTTGCAAATGCATTATGGCACAAGAAAGCAGATCATTTTGAGGAAGGAAATCAATCAGAAAAACTTCCTGCGGGTAATCTCATTAAATAGTTCCACTATGCCTTCAAGATATTCTTCAAAATCTTTATTATGACTTAAAGGACCCTTCAAGGATCTGGCTACCATGGAGCCCTCCAGACTTATTTCTTGCCCCTCCTGTACCCTGGTGTTCTAATTAAATGACTAGCAGTTTCCCAATATAGCTTGTTCTTTTCCAGAGACTTAGTATAAGCTAAAGTCTCTGCCTGGAATAGTAATTTCCAATAAAAATATAATGCACCATATGTAACTTTTAAATTTTCTGAGGCACATTTTAAAAAGTAAAAAAAAAAACAAATTTAATTTTAATAATATATTTTACTTGGCTCAGCATAGCCAAAATATTATTGTTTCAACTTGTCATTGATGTAAAAAATATTAATGAAGTATTTCACACTCTTTTTTTTTGGTACTGTCTTCAAAATTCAATCTCACTCATAGTGCATCTAAATTTGGGACTAGCTGAATTAGCCTCATGGCTAATGGCTCCCACACTGGACAGCACAGGTGAAAAAAACCTTTGCCCTTTCCTCCCTTTAGGTTTCAAATCAATCTCACCCTCTCCAGGGATGCCCTCCCTCGTTCCCAGCGCTGGTTGCCGACCCATTTGCCACTGCAGTACCTTAGGCACATCCTCTGCAATAGCAATTAACACACCCTATTGCCTCTTCACGTATCTTTACCAGCCGGTAGACTTGAACTCCCTGGATGTGGGGACTAGGTCTTACCTGATTTTAGAGCCCAGGCACCTAACAGATGTCTCTCATATACTCATGTGTTTTCGCTTATTTTAAGCAAAAATAGGATCTAATAGTCCAAGTGGGAATTGGTTTAACAGTTAAGTCCCAAATCTTTATACTAAGCTCTTACTACCTATGGGTCACTGTGTTAGTAAACAATCTCTATGTCCTAGTTTTCTTTTTTAATCTGCTTTTTAAAAACAAAAATAAAAATCTCAAAGCCAAAAGTCTCACAAACGTCTAGTTAATTATGATGACTTAATATAAGCCAAGTTGACATTCACACTATAATTGCTGTCTTTCAAAGGGAACTGATAAAGACTGTCTTAGTCAAAGAATTAACCAACGAACCGGTCGATATTTGTGACACGGGGAAAGGCAGGGTGGTAGGGTGGTATCTGCTTCCAAACTGAGGCTAGCGGCCTCAAGAGTGCTTTTGGCTCAGGCATCTATGGAATATAGACCATCACACTCTTTGCTCTATTTGTAAAGAACCAAACTAGCAAAAAGACCCCTCCCTCCCTTTCTTCACCCTAGTAAGTATACGGCACTAAATTATCTTTGGAAGAATAGAATAAGCACATGTCATTTATCTACATCTATCTACATAGCTTTGGTTACAGCTGTGTCATATTTTGCACAAATGAGCAAATATATGATAAAACAATTTCTCTCTCTAGTGTAATTCTTTTGGGAAGAAACATGAAGAGTTTTATCAAATACGATGAAAACATTGAAATAACTATTTTCCTTCATGCTTCCTCAACATGACTCTCTTTGGCATATATGAACCGTACTGTGCCATACTGCAAGGCTTTGTAAACTATATGGCACTCTATAAATGTGAATTATTATAATTATTGAAAAGGCTATTAATTAAAAACATCTAAATGAGAAAATTGAATTTTTAATTTTCATTAGTCTTCTTAAGTGTCAACTAATGATACTCTGGCAGAGCTTAATATCACAGCTCATTTGAAAGTTGAGAAAAATGAGGGAAAGTGTTATAATTTTCACAAGGCCTTTAATTTGGTCTTAGGAAGATTCAAAGTTAAATGGCAGCAAAGCCCTAGATCTTTAGCCTAAGTATTCAATTACTTCTCCCTTCTTTCTCCTTGAGTGCCTGAGTTAACAAACCTCTCAGTTAACCTTTTTCCTCCAGTTGATAACCGTTGGCCAACGCTCGATTTGGACTCTATTAGTCAGCTCTTCTATGTAGGTTTTTCAAGATTTTGTTGATGGTTGTGGGTTGTTTTAAAGGTACCATATCCATCTAACATTTACAGCTAAAAATCATTTCCCTAAGCCCTGGTTAGCTTGTATGCAAGATGCGTCAAAGGTTGATCTTCATTGAAATGACGTTTAGCAGGTAACAGACAGCAGCTGCAATGAATGAAAACAGTGTCATTTCCAGTGGATATGCCATGGCTGCCTAGAGCACCATGTTGGGAAAGCCCTCAAGGCTCTATTGGGGCTCAGTGGGAAAGATTTCCTTAATCAGTTAGGAATATCTGCCTTGAACAAGTACTGGATGCTGACAACTGGAGGACCTCCTTTTTGCCTTCTAAGGTCCGACCAACAGGGAACGAACTAGATGCACATAACCTAGATCCGTACCCCAAAGGGTCAGTACTGTTTATAGGTCAAGTGAATGTAATACCCTGCAGTACATGGTGCTGAAATCCATAATAGGTTATTGAAAAGCAGTTCATAAGAAATATGGATGTGTTAGTTGTTGACCTGGCACAAGGAAGAAATGATGACTTTCTTAGCAAGTCTTTCTCTACCACTGCCTTTAAATCTAACTCAATCCAACCCTCACGTCTGCCAAAAAGACGAAAACTGAAACCAAATAGTGATATCTCTTCATTTTCCACTCAGAGAAAAAAAGCAGCAGAGAACAATACAAAGAACTCATCCTCTGGCTCGATGGGACCAGTATCTGACTGGACAAATCTCTCCTTCCTCCATTTTTAGAAACAAAGGTCGAAAACAGTAATGAGCTTCAAGATGAATGAGAAACAGGTAGTATGGAGGAGAAATACACTGAGCTAACATTTCGCTTCCCAATAGTCTGTGTTAAGAGGGACTGAGGACTCACTGATGCTTTAAAGCCAAAAGGCTGAGTATTGCATATTCTAACAAGAGTCTTTACCTCATTTTCTAATCTATGCCCACCCCCACGAAAAGAAAAGACAGGAGAAAAAAAGAAAAGAAGCCCTCCTGTAAAATGAAAGTAAGCTCCAAGCTGCTTACAATTGCCTTCTGCCTTTGCCTCTCTCTCTGTTTGGCCCTTTCAGACTCCCGTTTCTCATACTCTCTGCGGTATTCTTCCCTCTTCAGCCTCTCGTGCTGATACTCTTCGTAGCTGTCATACCTGAGAAACATAACTTCATCATTAAGGCAACCACCTCCAATCGCATGAGCAAAATTAATCGGAAATTGGGGAGGGGGCAGGGTTTTAGAAAACATCTTGTCATCTACGGGAGGAGATGAGAGGCGCGGAGGGAAAAGGACGTGTATCGTTACCTGGGCCGCCGGCCGTAGGGCGATCTTGAACGTGATCTCGCGCACAGGGGAGAATTTCGGTGCGCGCGGTGTCTGCAGTGGCCTGACTCATAGTAGTAGCAAGATCTGGGAGAGAGGAGGAAAAACAGAAGGGCATTTGCAACTGCCAGTTGAACCCCAGTTTATCGGCATGACTGAACAGCCCCTGGAATTCCGCATTACATAAACCGGCTTTCAGTTCCCAGCTACTTGTGAGATTTCCCAGTGACAGTTTGTGATCATCTAGTCAGCTTAGAGGTCTGGAGTGACGTGTTCTCTTGCAGCGTCTCTTATTGATGTGAATGCCGAACGCCGGCCTGGTACACTGTCAGCTTTATCTTGCATGGATCTCACCTATCCTGGCACAAGGCAGCTCTCCAGGTAATGGAAAAAGTTAGATGAGCAAGTTTCTTACAAATTGCTCTCTCTGATCTGACTGGCTCAAGGCACTGTGTTCAAGAATGACAGATTTAAGAGAAGATGGGGAGGAATGTGTGGGTCACAACAATCTCCTTAGTTCCTGTGGCACTGGGAATGGTTGCTGAGGGGCTGGGCTGCCTGTGGGTTTTGAATGCGTTTTTTGCCTTTGTTTTTTTTCACTTCCTGGGGACGCCTTAGGCTTGGGGTGGGTTTTGACAAGGTTTACCTTGAAGAGGATCTACTGCCTGGGGACCTTGATCTTGACCTGGAATATGGTGATCGAGAACACGACCTATGTCGAGAAAAGGACCGTGAACGAGAGCGCATCCTTTGGGGTCTTTGAGAAAATAAGGATTTGGGTGGTGACACGGAATCTCTACATGGAGAGTTAAAAGAAGAACAAGAAGGCGACACATGGAACAATGAATAGGACTGCGTGCCGTCCCAAGGGGAGTTCAGTTTATCACTTTCATCCTCGCTGTCATCAAACAGGCCATCCATGGCTAGTCCTGAATTTATAAACATAGGTAGTTTGGAGAATTGTTCATTACTGAAATCACTGTCCCTCAGTTCACTGGTCTTGTCTGCTTCGTCGTCAAAAACAGCTTGACTGGGATGACCGAAGTGCTTGTTCAGCTCAGCTCGGATTTCCTGGTCTTGGAGCTGTTTTCTGGTGCTGCCGGGAGAGACCTGCCTGCTCACCCCCGAGGCCTCTCTCAGGTAGCACTGGTCTGAATCTGTGGAAAAGCGCATCTGCCCCTGCCAGTTGGAGGAGGCATCTTTATATTCTAGTTGTCTGGAGTCATGGAGCTCCTGTGATATATTAATGAGTACTTCCGTTTTGGAATTAATTGACTGACAATAGTCATGGTCACCAAACAGCCGCAGACTGGGCCGCTTGGCCTTCCTTTCCTCGTGTCCACTGGTGAGCACGGAGGTCTTGCTGAGCTGTGCGTACAACTCAGACTGCTCGGGCCCTTTCCTGGTGGAGTTATTGTCTTGGATACCGGAAGACTCACTGTACCGGGCCTTCTTTGATGGCGGAGGTACCACAGTCTTGCAAGAGGGCTTCAGCTTTGGAGAAGCCCTAAAAGGGTTATCTTGGTTGGCTTTATGAGGAGGAGTTGTGGGTGGAGTTAGGCCTAAGATAATAAAAGAAAAAAAAAAAGGGGAGGGGAGAGAGAGAAAGAAAAGAGACAGAGATATGTTGTTAAATGCCAGGATATGTTTTCCTAACTTTTCCAAGATTTCAGACAATGGTTAAAACTCAGTGAAAAGGAAGGAAACTAAATTCATGATAAGACCGGAAAAAGTGACTCTGTCTCCCGAAGCTTCTGTCACCAAGAAAAGATGGAGCTACAATATGAGGCTGTGGTAAAAGCCATGATATTTTGTATTTCAAACGCCAATGCTAACTTGATCCTGCTTCCCAGGAAACATGACCACGTCACCACCAGGCATTACAAAAGCTCAGATTTACAGGGGCTTCTCACAGTCTTAGTTGTGGAAAATTAACATGGTAGGGACACAGGGAAATCATAGAAGACCTTTGGTGGCATTTGTCTGCAAAGAATGCTGGGGAGGATGCATGTAGGTCAGGAATTTTTGTAAAATCAAGGATATCTACCCATGGAGCCAAAGAATTAGGCAACTTTAAAAAGAAAAGAAAAGAAAAGAAAAGATGGGATGACAGCAACTGGGGGGGGGGGGGGGGGGGAAATTTGTCTGCAAAGAATGCTGGGGAGGATGCATGTAGGTCAGGAATTTTTGTAAAATCAAGGATATCTACCCATGGAGCCAAAGAATTAGGCAACTTTAAAAAGAAAAGAAAAGAAAAGAAAAGATGGGATGACAGCAACTGGGGGGGGGGGAGGGTGGGAATGACATTGGCAACATCAAAGTAAGTTCAGTAAAATGCAGCCGGCTAATGCAGGGCACCAGACAACTCTACAACATGATGGCAATGATTCTTTGTCTCCACAGTTCATTAACTTTGTAAACCATGGCTAATGTAGGTATAGTACATTCTTGTAAGCATAACTAATACATTCTGTCGAAAATATGGCTCTGCAACAGAAACTTAAGTGAACAGTAACACTAAATATTGCGGTGCCAGCGGACCATTTTATCTGGAGCACCACATCAGGGCGGGTTGCGAGGCTGAAGGATTGAAACGAATCCAAGCTTGGGCAACTAACTAGTTGAAAAAATGAAAAAAAAAACGAAAGGAAGAAGAGGGGGAATCTGTCAGTTGTTGCCTTTTGTGCTTTTCTACAGAAGGCAGAAAATTCCATCACAGGTCATTGTGGGAGAGTGTGTGAAGGCTAGTTATCTCTGTTCAGTTTCACCCCTAAGTCCTCCTCAGCCCTTTATGCCAAGGAAGAATTGTGGAAAAGCTCCAGAGTCGACGGAACTTTGAAGAAGGGCAGGCTGCAGTTCAAATGACTTTATGCTTACAAGGGAACAGTTTAGTTTACAATACACTTTTTATTTAGGAGGACGGGAGGATGCTCTTCAGCAAAAAAGAACTTAAGTCCACAAGAAGCCTGGGGTTGGACTTAAGGCGACTGCATGCTTCAAGGAAAATTCTACCTTGACACACACACATACATACACACACATAACCAAGTAGGGCACAGAAAGCTACATGAAGTTTTGGTATGAACAGGAAGACACTGCCTCTCTCCCCTACTTGACAATAAAGAGATAGAAGAAATTAATATTTTCCTTAAAATGAAATATTTTGCACCGATATTTGGCAACTTTTATTATACATAGCTAATTCTCCCTAAAGGAGGGAAGGAAACATACAAAAATGCAAAGAGGTTTGACTTTGGACATCTATCCCAGAAAAGTTCAGAAAGAAAGACAGGGAAATGCAAACACAAAGAGAAGGAGACACTGCTATCGCTTCGTGACACATCTGAGTCTCAGAAAAGCTTCCCTTCATCAGCCTGCCCCCCATTCTTTGCTTGAAGATAATAGGGAGGTGACATTACTGAAGGAATCATCTATGTCACTGAAGTTCACTCTCCTTGTGTTCCCTCTTTCATAGACAAGTATATCTTTTACTCACTCTAAGGAATTCCTATGTGGCCAATTTTCTCTCCTCCTTCCCTCCTTCCCCTCTTTCCCCTCCTCCGTCTCTTCCTATTCCTCCCATTTCCCACTCCATCTCCTTCTCCCCTTCCTTTCCGTGCTTTCTTTCTTACCCTGTCTATCTTTCTGTTTGTCCGTCTCTCTCTCTGCTTGTTTCCTCTACCCTTTGCACTGCCCCATTCATACACACTGATTTCAACCACATGCTACCTTCAATTACTGCTACAACAAATGTAAAGATACCAATTCCCAGCAAAGAAATGACAACATCTCAAATATTTCTCACAGGAAGCTAAGATGCTCAAAGAAATAATGATGAATAATCTCTCTGCGGAGTAAATAACAGTCAAATATTCCAAATGAGATAGCCCTTGAATTGGGGGAAATGACATTCAACATCCTCAAATACAACTTCATAGATCTTTTCATGATACTCTGAATGGGGGTAATTTTTACTTTTCCAATAATTTACTGCCAGGATCACTCACTTACCAGATACTGCTATATTTTCACGCTTATCTCTTTTTGAATGTGAATTATATCTTGTCTCTCCAGACAGATGAGAAGCTCTCAGTGGAATATTGCTCGGGCTTATTTTTGCAAAATGTTTCACTCGTTTTTATTTTTCTAGATCCTCCTTTACTAGTAGGTGTCCCATTTCAGTGGCCCACGGATCACTTGGGAAGCTGGTCAAATATTTTTAATGACACGGTTCATAGACCACTTATGGAGAGCCACTGTCCCGCCGTGTCTATGTGGCACCTTGCCTTGATCTCAGGTAGATATATTTTGACTGACATTCTAGACTTATAAAAAGAAACCCTAAACTTCAGAAACACCAAATTAGGCCACTATTAAAGAGAGACTAGTTCTAAAAATAGCTCAGCTATCTAGGGATTTTAAATATAGAAATTCTTTTTCGTCTTGAACATTTGAAACCCTTGTCCTAGTACCTAAGCTCATTATCGCTTAAATAACCGATTCTCAAGTTGCTCTTGGGAGCGCTAACACATGATTAGAGTTTCTTGGCGTTAAAAACAAAGCCTTTTACTTCCTTTTCATTTTAGATGGCCTGTGGCAATTAAACAAACTTTCACTCAGCACCTACTATGTGCTGAATATTCCACCAAATGCTGGCATTTCAGGGATTCAGTCCCCAGGACTTCATAAAGAGATCATTCTTTAAAATCTGCAGTAAGTACAGATTTTCTTGTGTATCTGCTTAAAACTTACGGAAACACCCTGAGATAACCAGATATACCCTGTGAGTGAAAATATCAGGGCTAGAAATTTCATACGGCCCTGCTCATTAAATAATACTCTCTTAGTAGATGGAAGTTATTTTAGGATTAGTGAGTCGGTGGGCAGGGAAAAATAATTCAGATCATTCCCTAACCTTTTGACTGTTTACTGAAACTTCTTTAATCCGAGGAGAATACCCCAGAGCAAGACTGAGACATCCTAAGGATCACGAGACTGCGTGTCACCAGTGCCTCATTGAAAATCTATTCCCAGATAGGGTTGAGATCCAGAGTAAAACAAAACAAAGCGAAACAAAAGGGTAAGAAGGGGTGCTTCCCTGGTGGCGCAGTGGTTGAGTGTCCGCCTGCCGATGCAGGGGACGGGGGTTCGTGCCCCGGTCCGGGAAGATCTCACATGCCGCGGAGCAGCTGGGCCCGTGAGCCATGGCCGCTGAGCCTGTGCTCCGCAACGGGAGAGGCCACCGCAGTGAGAGGCCCGCATACCGGAAAAAAATAAAATAATAATAATAAATAAATAAATAAAAGTGGAAGAAGCTTTTTTTTTTTTTTTTTTTTTTTTTAACGTGATGTCCAGCTTTTAGGAGTTGTGCCAGGGAACGCTTTGCTGCACCTGAACTAATTAGATTTCTCTAACCCCATGTCCTCCACCCAGAATGTTTTCCCCTGCGGTAGAAGGGCAGTCAATAATCAATTCCTCAACCCCACTACCTTTGTCATCTTCCCACTAATTGCCGGACTCTCAATTTCAGCCCACAAGCCTAAATCAACCGGGCTAATGCCTCCCATAACCTCCGGATTATTTCCTGTGTGTTGATTTTCTGGGGAATGTGTACATTTTGGTGTTGACAGTACAAGGTATATTCCATGCTCTCTCTTGAACTTAGCAGGTTTTGACAGATTTATGTGAGGACAGATGGCCATTACAGGCTGAAGGCTGACAAGAGGCAGTTCAGAACATTGTTAACACACTTGCACAAACTCTCAGCAGTGCAGCACTGTGCAGAATGTAATTCAGACTATAGCTTTTTTATTGCTGCCTATTTTCTTTTGTCAGAAGAGCCTGCTGTGCAGAGCAACAAATGGCTGCTATTACCCAGAATGTAATGGGTGTCAGACAAATCACGTAACACAAACAATCAAGAGTATGTAGGTCATATTTCAACGGAGCACAACCTTAGCAATATTTATGATTACTGCATTGAAATGTGCTCTATAATAAACAAGTACCTCTATATCACTCACACTCCTGCACTTCTGCACAGCAAATCTGGGGGAAGTGGTACACACTCTCCCACACTCTCCAGCTATCTTTTTAAACAGCCCTTTAAAAAAAAAAAGTCAGAGACAAGTTTGGTTTGGTTTTGTGTTTCATTATGTGCTATAAAACGATTTCCTTTGAGGAGTTCTCTTTTGGGTTGGTGTGTTTAATTGAATGACTGATAAATGGCAAGTCCTCTGCTCTGTATTCTGTGCTCCACTATCCAGCCGATGATTTCGGCAAGATCTTTCTTAATAGTTTACACAGTTTTACAGTTTACATTTCACACAACCTCCTGCTAAAACTGTGATTCGCTTTGGAGTTTGACAGTGGGATTTTTTTCTTATGTCACATGCCAGTTCTAAGATTTCTCAAGGAAAGACACTGAGAAGACGATTTTCTAATTTGCTTAAAAACTCACCAAAGAAGGAGGACTGGGCAAAGAGAAGAGAGTGACTTGAGTTCTACTCACATATTTTTGGCCTCAAGAACTTGGAGTGGGTGTCAAGGGAGCACAGGAAGGACTGATACTCAATCAGTATGAACTGTTACTGCTATAATTGTTAAAACAGTTTGTCGATAAAAGCTCCCCCAGTGCTCTCTCTTCACCCCTAACTCCTCCAGGACTCACTGGATCTCCACAAAAGCCAGCAACCAAAGTGTTAACCCCTGACACAGAAGGGCCTCCCACACCTCGCTCTGGTACCCAGGCTGGCATGTCCCCTCTGACTGATGGAGCCCCCGCCTTTCCTGCGTTTGAAGGATTTCCTGTATCAGCTCTGAGAACCGGGGAACAAACTCACCACACAGAAAAGCTTCAGAATATTCCTATGACATGTGTCTAATGCCCCAACTCTTGCTCATGGAAGATGAAGCTGTTATTCATTGGCCCTCGGGCACTTTCCCACAGAGCTGGGGCAGGAGAGGGGATCCGGGTCAGGGAGGGAGGAGTCCGGCTATCCAGGTGTCTCCCACCAAACCCCTGAAGTCGATATGGGAGAGAAAATTGCTTTGCTAGCCTTGGCTTGAAAGACATTGGATAGTACCATTTCCAGAAAAGAAAACTGAGGTGTTTTTCAGACGCTGAGTCAAGAAGAATGAGATTAAAAATAGAAAATGAGGGATATGAAATATGGAAGAAATATGGAAGAAATTCCTGTCAGGAGGAGTTGCAAAACACTGGAATGGGCTGTAAAGAGCATTTGTTGGGTCTCCCTTTCTTGGCTTCTTCAGCCACAGGAATGGATTATATGACCTGTCAAAATCACTTCCTAGTTCTCTGTCGCTGTGGCTTTCTTTTAAAACTACCAACTACTGCTCCTATTTTGCTTTGGTCTATTTCCCCACGGGTAAGTCACATACAAAAGATGTATATACCAAAAAGGTATAGCAAATTTATGCTGTTTGTCAATATATCATCCAGCGAAATCAGCTTTTAAATGGGAAGTCCAAAAATGACAATATAAGACTCCACATAAAAGAATAAGAAATTACTCAGTGATGGGTTAACGAGTGGGGTTTTTTAAGTGCAAGTCTACTGAAGTGCAATTTCAATAACTGCCGATTTAAACCAAATCCACCATCATGAAAACCATGGGGAAAATATACATATTGATGGAGGAAAGCATTGCTAAGACCTCGTGAGTTAGGGTGATGAGAGTGCTGATGATTTTGTTCTTATTTTCCTAATTAGTTTTAAAATAGTTATATTTATTCTTATTACTTTTACAGTAATAAAAATAAAACATTTATATATACATATACATGTGTATATATATATATATATATATATATATATATATATATACACACACACACATATACATATATATGTATGTACATGTAAATAAATATATATAAATAAAAGTTCGGGGGTTCCTAATCAAATTCCTTCATGTCCTGTGGTTAAAGCCATCACCTTGTTGAGCTGACATTGCTTTGCCATTCCCATTTCAGAAGCAAAAAGTCTAGCACTCTGAACACCTCCATATGCAATGGATTTAAATGCCTTCTGCCAAAAGAGCATTCTCTTTTCTCTCATCTTGCTTTACTAACAGCTATTCTGAAAGCAAATTAGTTTTTACACCTGTAAAAGAGAAGCATTTTTTTTTTTTTTTTTTAATCAGCCAAAATGAGCTACTTTAGGACAATCACAAAGTCAGACCAGCTGGTGATACCTAATAAAGCAAACTTCCTATCTCATCCCTCCTGTTTCCCAAAGACTCTGCAGATGGGGCAGAGGGATTATTCTTGAGGTCTTAGAATTTTGTTGACTCTTTACGTTTTCACTTAAATGTTTGGAAATTTTCACTAAAATCTGTAAAATTAAATAAGAAGACACCAGAAAGTCCTGGGCAACAGCTTGATCCATGTCCTCTGTTGCAACCAAAGGCATTAAGCATGTATACGAAGGATCAACAAATCAACAACCTGAATGCTGTTCGCACCCTATCCACCCCTCTGCTGCACTGACGGCAGACATTACTAACTGATCATGACACTCCCACTGAGTACAGACTTGGCCTTAGCATCCTTCTCAACACAATGCTTCTGGAAGCCAATACCAATCAATAACACTTGGCAAGTGAAATAAAACCTATTTAACATAACAGATGTCCACTACTATCTTTAAAATTCAGGCTTCAGGAAAGAGACATAATCTCTAGTTAGACAGACTTGCTTTGAACCCAGGGTCCACCACAGACCTAGAATCGACATATAGCTTTTTCCTTCACAATTAAATGGACAGACAGTCAAAAAATAATACATGTGGGGCTTCCCTGGTGGCGCAGTGGTTGAGAGTCCGCCTGCCGATGCAAGGGACGCGGGTTCGTGCCCCGGTCCGGGAAGATTCCACATGCCGCAGAGCGGCTGCGCGCGGGAGCCATGGCCGCTGAGCCGCGCGTCCAGAGCCCGAGGCCTGCGTACCGCAAAAAAAATAATAATAATAAATAAAAATAAATAAAAATAATACATGTGAAGTGCCTATTAGTGAATGTCTAGCCTCTAGGATCTGTAGTAACAGCAGAAATACCTGTTGTTGAGAGAATGAATGCCCAAGAGGAGATTTTTCTACCTTGATTTGGTAAATCCCAGCCCCACACCAAAAGCAGTATATGTTCAATTTCATGGGGGATTAGGGGAATTTTACCACAAAAGAGAATACATAACTTCATATATGAGAGTGCTAAAGAAGAGACAGTACAAAAGCCAATAAAAGGAAATAGGTAAAAGGTAGTCAAAAGTTGAAAAGGTGAGCAGGAAGGTACAATGACCTCCAGAAACGAATTTAATGTGGAATTAGTAATTAAATAGCTAATAGTTATTGAACACATATGCTGTCACTGGACTAAGCTTTTTTCATGTTTTATCTCATTTAATCCTCACAGTGACTCAATGAGATGCAGGTACTGTGATCAGCTTCATTTGATGCATAAGCTTCCTGAGTCTTACAGAATTTAATTAAATTGACCAAAGGCCTTACAGCTAGATGGGGGTAGATCCAGAATTTAAACTTGGGTCTGTCCAATATCAGAGCCAAGGTTTTGCACAGCTTCACTAAACTGTGCTGTCTGTTTTTATAAAAAAATCATAATAGACTACTTTCATTTGGAGATTTGCAGCTTTTTTTTTTTTTTTTTTTTTTGTGATCAGCGGCCACGGCTCACGGGCCCAGCCGCTCCGCGGCATGTGGGATCTTCCCGGCCCGGGGCATGAACCCATGTCCCCTGCATCGGCAGGTGGACTCTCAACCACTGCGCCACCAGGGAAGCTCAGTCTCTATGTCTTATGCTTGATAAATATTCCCCAAGATCTACAGCGTTGCAAGCATAGAGCAGGTATTATATATGTTATATATATTGGTAAATTGATTTCCATTGTACTCAATAATCTTTCAAAGCACTAATAAAAAGGGGTTTGAACTAGTAGGATGAATTCTGGTTCACCAACAGAAATAAATCCACTGTATATATTTTTAGGATGCTAAGTATTTTTTTAAAAAGTATCTTCTATAAATTCTCAAAAGTGTAGCCTACTAACCTTTCAAATGTATAACTAAATTATTTAAAATTAGGTCAGTAAGAGAAATAATAAAACTTCTGACAAGAAGAAAATAAAAATAAGTGCTTTTTTGTAACACCATAATTTTATGAGTACAAGGAATGCAATTTAAATGATGTTATACACATAAATGAGCAAACTATTAGAAACGAAGATACCCAATGCTAGCAAGGATGTAATAAAGCAAATATATCCACATAGTGATAATAGGACTATAAGTGGAAACACCTCTCTTGGAAAGCAATGGAGCAATATGTATCAGAAGCCCCCAAGATATTTATATCCTTATATTAGTATTAATAACTACTAGTAATTTATTTTGAGAAAAATAAAATGTAAAAAATTTATGAACAAAGATTTCCACTGCAGTGCTATTTAAAAAAGGTAACACTTTAAAACAACCTAAATGTGTAACAAAGAAGTATAATTAAATTTTGATACATTTTGATGCACCTACTCAAACTAATGTTATACAGCACACTAAGAAAAGCCTGATAATAAAGGGTCTGTGATGATACAAAACTTCCTTATTAAAATGTTAACTGAAAAATCGGAATGCAAAATTATGTATATACAAAACGATCACAGATGTAAAAATATCCATAGAAAACAATTTAGAACTATACACAATTTTTCCACTAGTTTGTATTTTTGACATTTTTTATAGTAAGCTTATATTATTTATAATCAGAGAAAAATTAAAAAGTGTTTCTTTAATGGAAAGCTTGGTATCAGTATATACAGTGGAAGCTTTCTCAATCCTCTCTAAACCAAAGCAACTTACACCTACAGCATCCTGAACACTCCTAGTTAATAGATTCCTTTCAGCTAGTTGTTACTATGGCCAAGGTAATGTATTTTCCCAAATCCACTAATGTCCATTGTACTGGTGACTGGAATTATGTCAGATAATAAAATATTATATAACTGAATGAAATATTAGTAAGAAAAGTTTTTTCTATTAAAAGACCCAATAAAGGTATATTACTAAAAGAAGGGCTGTCAAATTAGTTGTAGGTGGATGGTATGGGAAAACATAAGGAATTATGATTATGATTTATGTTAAAAAATCATAAAAACCTAAAATGATTCTGCACTCAGACTACCACACAAATACCCTTAACTATCTTCCTTCAAAAAGAAAGAAACAAAACGTGAATACCATCTTCGATGCATTATTAGTGAAGTTTGTGCCAGAAAGATGAATGGATCCCTAGTTAGTACATTTAAGTTCAGTGCAAAGGTCTCTCTGTCTTATACCAAAAATTTTATATTTGAATGTGTAATTTGTATGTTTTAAGCAAAACTGTGTATACTTCAATCAACTTTTTAGATAAAACCACCAAATACTCACTCATTGGTCAGACAAGAAGGCCTCTACTGCACATAATATACGCACACAAAAGTTTCTTATGATCACATGTGTAATTGTAATTTATTTAAGAAATGATGTTTTATATATATATATTCTTTATATGTGAATACATGTGTGTACATGTGTTATTATATAACGATATATTTATACTTGTATACACACATATAAAATATATATAAATTCCATGAAATTAACTGCTCTACTGCTTGACCAAATCATGCAATCATGCAATAGACCTTTCATAAGGAAGTAATTTAGCAAACTCAAAGGGTGAAATTAAACTTAGTAACAGTGACCACGGTGTGTGTAGGCACCATAGTTCTGGTTGAAAGCATCTGTTTAACTTACTGCTCCTTTACCCTTATCAGCAATGGCCAAAGCCTAGGAACTTGTTGTACAGACATCCTCAGATTCACTTTCTGGTGGGGTTCAAGTGCCTAAACCTAAGCACTTACTGCAAAGGCACCATTTGCAGCCAACTCAGAAGTCTGCCTAGGAACTCTTTGGATCTGTAAGTTTCTCGGGGGTTAGTTCAAGTTTTTAAAGCTTCCTCCTCTTCAGAATGTGAAGTAAGACTGGCCAAATAAATTAAGAAGTCCAAACGGTGAAGGAAATTGCTCTTGTTTAAAATATATAAGAACATTTTGTTTTGGTGAATGGACATATTTTCATTTTTTTCCTTTACTGGAAAGATATAAAAATGGTAACATATATAGGAGAGCATTACACTGTTGAGTACAATGGAGATTAAGAAAATATTTCAAGTGAAGTATTGATAATTAGTAAACCTGAGTTCAAACCTTTGCTCTTTGTTTTCTAGCTCTGCAATCTTGGGCAAGTTACTTAACATCTCTGAACCTGATTTTCTCATCATAAAAATGAAAAATACTACCACCATCTTCATGAGGTCATTATGAAATTAGCTAAAACCACTTATATGCTTGGCATATCTATTGAGTGGAAGACCAATAAATGTTAATTTCTCCTCCTACTCAAGTTTTAGTGTCTTAATCGGAAATAGGTTTATTTGTGGACCCAAATCAATGATATATATCAGAGGGTCTGGCCCAGGTGTGACACACAATAAATGTCTCCTCCCAAAGAAATAAGCAACTGAAAATATTTATAGATAACTTCTTATCCAATGTTGTTTGTACTCTGTGAATTTCATTAATCACATAGAGAATATACTCTAATATATATTTCACATACAGACTCACCCACACAAAAAGATTCAAGTGAAATGTAAGGCTTACCTGCAGTTCCAGAGAGTTCCACACTTAAGGTTCGTTCAATAGTCTTGTTCTCAAATGGGGAACCCTTGGGGTCACTGGAAGATATGGCACATTTATAAAAACAAACTGAAATGGAGTTGCTGTAGCCAAATGTATTAGAACCCCCTTCCCTTTCTGAAAATGGTTACATTTCATAATACTTACTTTGGTGACTCTGGGGTCAGAGGAAGAGATAAAGTTGTTGGTTTGGCTAAAGGAAAAAAAAGGAAACTAATTATGAAATATTGAGAGTTTTTCAGATTTGTTTTCTTGCTACAAGTCAAGTTGGGAACTGGAAACTGGAAAGCTAAAGTAAGGAAGTCCCTGAATATTGGATCAAACTCAGATAACAGTCCATTACGCTAAAACAAACTCCAAACAACATTTGCCTCAGTAAACTATCATTTGAAAACACATACGAAAACAGAAATTTCCCCAAAATGTAGCATCCCTGTTAAGGATACAAAATTTGCATCAGACCATCAGAGAGAAATAATGTTTTCTATTTTAATTTGGAATATAGTACACGGTTTGTTTAGGCAAGACAACAGCAGAGTAACTACAAGACGACAGAACGTTATGAATATTCAGTTGATTTTTCTCCTAAAATGTATAATTTTATATCTAGCCCTGAGAATAGGTTATTTCTATGAGGCCAAAGCTCACTCAAGAACTATTCTATTCACTGAAAATTAAGTGAGAGATTATGGCAAATTGTGGACACTGACCCAGATAGTTTAAAAGGCCTTCAGATCCCCAAATCTGATAGACAACTAAAGGAAAACTACTGTTTGTCAGTTGAGAGACCTATAGACTTGCAAAGAGAGCTCATCTGCTTCTTTTTCTGCTTCCTAAATCTTACCCTCCTACAGAAGGCATTTCCCAGTTATGAAGGGTGGAGTAAGAATCTTCTTCTCACTCCAAAATTTCAATTGCTTCTCCTTGGCAGTCTTGTCTTTTGAACAGAAGGAGGGGAAAACATGATGAGAAACGTACTTGGGATATACGTCCACATATTATGTATATATATGCTTATCTATAAAGATATTTTTATATGTATGTAGATTTTGTCAATTTTTTCTCATTAAAATAACTACTTTCAAAAGGTCAAGAGGTAGTCATTTATGTAATGAAAATCATGGACTTGAAACCAAAAAGGTCTTTAGAATAAACTTTCTTATTTTATGGATGAGAAACTGCTGCATGATATTTCCAGGGCCATAAAACTAGTTACTGGCAGAGTCGGGCCTGAATATGTTTTCTTTCCCCTATTATCGAAAGGAATTGCATTCAATAGATATTAAAGGAAATTAATCAACACCAGTAATTAAGGCCCTTTGAAATGTGAAAATACTATTTATGTCCAAATTAGGTTGAAATTAGGTACTTTACTTGGACAAATAGTATTTACATATACAAGTAGTATTTACATAGTATTTAATTTGTAGATTTAGATTTCGTTTTTAAACAATTGAATGGTTTATCATCTATCCAATATGCATCCAGAAATAGGAAGCTCATGCTGTCTTGTGCAAATTAGGTACATTGCCTGATTGGCTTTTTCAGATATACCAATAAATGAACTGATTTGACATTAACTTTTAATATGTCTGACATAATGAGCCTTTCAAAAAGAACACACTTATGAGGGAACTTTACCAACTTCTATGGTGCTCAACTAATAATTAAGATAACACACACAGGTTCTATACAAAATATCACCAGGTATGAATATGTGATATGTCACACAATAATGTACATTGAAAATCAGTCACTGAAATTCCAGTTTTCAAGGTGTGGGGTAGCCTATCTGGAATGCTCAAAGGAAGATCCCCCAAATTCTGATCGTTGGGTAAAAGTAAGGCCTATGGCAATGGAAGGAAAGGAACAGGCAGTGGTCATATTTCGTGGGACAAAATGCAAACAGGAAATGAGGGTCACAGGAAGGGTACAGCTTCAAAGCACATCCAGAATCTAATCCCAAAATAAGCCCAGGCTCACAAAAACTACCACTAGAGGAGTTTTGATTTGGTTTACTGGAAGTTTAATCCACACTGTTCCAATGACTGGTAGACCAGAGGCTCTAAGATCCTTGAGAACAGGAATGAATCTTCTTCATGAAGATCATGATATCTTTGATGAATGACTACATTAGTAAATGAATCAATAAATGAGTAAATGGGACCATACAATCGCCAAAGTCCAGACCATTATCCTAGGGAAGTGAAAACAACTGGACCCTACAATGGTACAGAGAGCACACGTGAAGCTCCATGCAAAAAAATGACAATATGTTCAATAAGGTAACCTCAGAAAATCCTCTTAGTTATTGTCTCTAATTGTTCATATATTTTCTACATTAAAATTTTGAATAATAATTTAAATAATCCCTGAAACTCAGCATTTATTTCCTGTTGGTTATTAACAGCCAGCCATGTTTGCATGTTTATTTTCTTTCTAGTAACTACAGGAATTTTTTTTTTTTTTTTGGTTGTTGTTGTTTAACAAGCTTTGTTCTATTCTGGGATATACTTTTGATGCCTCACCACAGATATATACCTTAAAAAAAAAACCCTACATACAGCAGGTTTTATCTAAAGTGTATGTCCTTCATAGGCCAATTTAGTTCTTCACTGCCATGGTTTGTAACAGATTACAGTAATATTTAGTGGTATATGGATTGACAAAATTAATAAACCCTCAAAATCCAAAAGGACCAAGTAAAATTAAAAAAAAAAAAAAAAAAAAAAAAAAAAACCCCCCACTTTAAAATATGTGCTGCTGGACTAGGTTTACTGACTACAGGGTTCCAGCAAGTTTGGGGCTTCAAATTCAGCTCCAGAAAATGAACATATGACCAGGACCATGTGGGGAGTAGCCCAGTGAATTCTTCATTTCAGGTCACCCACTAGAATCCCACAGCATGTCTGGTTCTGCACTGAGAAAACTGTGCCAGCGCATGCATGTGAGAGGCCAATCAGGGTGCAGCAAACTGAGAGACTGTGGCCCATTTTGATAAATATATTTCCTTGAACTGACAGAAAGGGATGGACAGTGATTTTTGAGATATCCACCAGGGAAAATCTAATTGAGAGCCAATTAAAAATATTAAAGGAATATGAAAATCCCGGGTTTATGGTGAGGTAGGGATGAGAGAGGGAAATTCAAAACACTGGAAAAGAAAAGATGTATTAAAAGCAGCAGCAACAGCATACCTGTATGAAATAATCATGGTTCAAAACAGGGATCAGGGGCTACCACTCTGCAGCTGGAAGGGGAATTGGGGAAACAAAAGGGAAAAAAAAAAGAGGTGGATGTTTATAACCTGCTATTTTAGAATGTGTCTACTTCCACTACAAAGTCAGAGGTACAGATAATGTGGAAGTTAAATATTTTAAAGCAACGGCAACTTTCTATGGGCTCTCTTTGGGCCTCTACAATTAGAATATTTTGAAGGAAGACAAAGAAAGGAAGGAAGGAAGGAAGGAAGGAAGGAAGGAAGAAAGAAAGAAAGAAAAGAAAGAAAAGAAAGAAAAGAAAGAAAAGAAAGAAAAGAAAGAAAAGAAAGAAAGAAAATTTATCTTTGCTAAGAGAGACTTTCCCCAAATCACCCTGATCTGCCTCAGAAGTATCAGCCTTCTAGTAACGTACGGGGACAATAAAAATCACCCCAGATGTTTAGTGTAATATAAGCTTATATTTTTTAAATAGAAAGCAAATTTTTAAAATATCCAGGAATTTCCAAATCCTTATTTACAAAATAAAATTTGTGATTATACCATGTAGTCTAAAACAAGAAGAATGCACATCATAAATGAGAGACTGCATAAATACTAGTTACTATTTCATAAAGGATAGACAGCAAGCAAATCAACAGTGCCTCATTTTTTTTCCATTATTGGAAGGGAAAAAATAAAAGCTCTTTCATGAATTGGCTAGCCCAGCTTGCTCAGAACTTCAGTTATCTCAGCAATTCAGAGATTCCTACAAACCTCATCTGATGTTGCAATTCCCTCTACACCACCCCTGGCTCCCCACCCGGCTAACATTTCAGGTGCCTTCTGGTGATTGTGAATTAGGCTGCATTTCAGCTAAACAGGGTATGTTCAACCTGTGTCCAAGGAAGGATTTTTTTTCCCCCAGTTATCATAAAGTGCTGAGTTCTCTTTCAAGAGAGACAACGATGGAACAGAAGCCCGAAGTTTGGGTATCCTCAGCCCAGTGCAGGCTTGCCCTGCCCTCTGCACCCTCACCAGCAGCTTGTGTTTGGGTCCACAGCCTACCTTGTAAATGTTGTGACTGAGATTGTGTGTGGACCTTCTTTTTGGAGGTGCATTTGTCTCTGCTGCTGTTCCGGTTCTCTGTGGGTTTGGTGTGAGGAGGGTCATCATTTGTGGTCAGATACTTGAGAAGCTCCGAGCAGGGACGTCTTTGTGGCTTTTGCTGTTGACAAATGCTCTTCGCTTTATTGCTCCATGAATTCTCGGTCTTAAAAACAAGGCATAAAGAAAGCTAAAATTGGTGAACTGAACCTTATCAGAATGGATATAGGTTTTCTGAAGAGATGAGATTTTCAATGAAGTGTTCAGTCTAAGTGTACTAGATCTATGAGCTGTGAATAATTGTTTGCAGAACAAGGAAAGAAAATTACATTTAAAATTCCTAAATGACATTTATGCAGCTTTTTATTTCGTTTCTCCTACATTTCAATGTTCCTACTCAGCAACATGTAACTAACAAGACCCTACAGAGCCTTTACTGTGAGTAAAAAAAAAAAAAAGCCGGTTTAAACCTTAATTTGCCACTGATTGCCAGAGCCCAGTATTCACAATTCTCTTAAGTACCCCTTAACGCTCCGTTTTCACTCACAGTGAATGGCAAGACAAACATTGTTTAATACAGCCCGCTAACCGAATTATGTCATTGCCAGCATTCCATGCAATTAATGGCAGAGATAGATCTTTTGTGGTGATTCCAGAGCAATCTTTCTCAGGTTAGACAGCTGGCAAAATGGCAATCCAGCATCTTAAAGTCACTCATAGATGATACTGGACTATCAGCAAATTTTATTTGCCCAC
Organism: Lipotes vexillifer; assembly: GCF_000442215.2. Lineage (NCBI taxonomy): Eukaryota > Metazoa > Chordata > Mammalia > Artiodactyla > Lipotidae > Lipotes > Lipotes vexillifer. The sequence continues at coordinate 794,741 of NW_006774075.1, forward strand.
GCTGCTGCGTGTATTAATAAAGTAGGCAAGAAGTAAGAACTGTCACTTCAATCGTCCAAAGACAAAGCGTTGATGAACTCTTCCTAGTTTAAAATAGCTAGAGTATTGCTTTTGGAAACCCATTTCGTAATCTGTTTCACCATTAGGAAGCCGCTGCAGGATTCCAGCTGAATTAACACATAGAAACCTATTGTTTATTTTATAGCTTTAAGCCAAAGTCCCTTGTGACTTCCCCTCCTGTATTAAAAAAAACTTTACATTTGTACCTTAACAACTGCAGGGTTTGTTCTGATCCTGTGATTATGGTTTGCATGGTTGTGGGTACTGAGGCCACTGCATTCATTATAACTTAGCTGAGTGTTGGCTGGTGCCAGTAAGAGCTTCTTAAGCTGGAAACATATCAAGGAAGAGAGAAAGCAAGAAACGTTAGGCATCTTTTCAGCATTAGAATAAGCTGTTGAAATTTTAAACTTAAAATTAATTAATTTTAATTACAAAAATGAATTCACTCTAATCATAGCACACCTTAGCACAATAGCACTAAGGAAACATTTTTAAAAAGTAAGAAAAAGTTTGGCATTACACTACAAACTGTGAAAGTGTTACCTTCTCCTACATTTGAGACTTAGTGGTATCTACCTTAATTTTTCTTTTAGATAAAGTAAGCCAGAAGAATCTTCCTAAAAGGATTTCCAAATACCTATGAGGTGAGAAAAGCTGCTTTACTAAATGAAGACTAGGGGATTTGGGGGTGGGGGTGGGGTGGGGTGTACATTTCCCCCTCAATAACCCAAATGAATCAAGGGGCAATAAAGAAAAGATTCTGTGATGTTTTGAATCATGTTTCACAGTCAAGTGTAAAACACTACTGATTCAAATAATATTTCAGATAAAAGAGTGGTTTTCACTAAAAAGATTTTTAAGTAGGTAGAGTCCTGGCCTGTAGATCAAGAGATCTGGGTTCTAGCTTCGGCAAAGCATTCCCTCTCTTTTGACGTCTTTCTCTTCATTTGACTTGCTGGCCTTCCAGGACCTCCCTGATGGGATACGTAGTACGACTCTGAGTCAACAGCCCCTCCCAACTGAAACCACTGTGTGGATGAAAATCATTGGGGATCCATGTAAAGAAGTCAGAATCTCAGGCAGCAAAGCCAATGACACTGGCACATGGAAAAATTGGGGAATACATATGTTACCACTGCTTATGAGATATTCTCCTGTAAACCAGAAATCTCAAACTGCAAAGGCGTATAAGTAGGGTCTCCATAGGTTTACATGGAATGCTTTTAACATATAGAAACTTAAGAGACAGGAGAGAAACAACACCTAAACGGCAGGCCAGAGCACACTATGAAAGTTTGCAGGATGGCATTCCATAATTTACATTGCGTGCTTTTACATCAGATTTATGGCAAATGACAAATGGCTACCATAGCTGAGAAGGTAAACCATGTCTTAGGACTAATAAAATCCTGGTCGAGTACTGCACTGAAAAGAAAATTCACTCTTCATTGCCAATAAATCTACTCTTCATTGCCTACCATAAATTTAGGTAACTTAGGTGGCAAATGTGCTATTATTTTCCAGTCTTCATAAGAATTATGGATCCAAAGCCTTGAAATACTGCAGACTCTTTGATCTACGTTCTATTTCTAAAATAATATGCATGAGAATAAAACTACAAATACGTCAATTATCATACAATTTATGATGGTGAAAAAAAAAATAGGAAAAAGACTAAATATCCCCACCATAAGGGATTGCTTAATAAATTAGTTCACCTCCAAACAATAAAATACTATGCAACCATTCAAAATTATGCATCTATTTAAAATTCACAAACATGTTCACGTTATATCTTAAAACAAGAGATTTCAATAATTTTTGATACTAGAGATTATTTGAAATTACAGGTGAATTTTTTGTCTATTCTCTTTAGTTGTCTACATTTTCTAAGTTTCTAACCAAGCATCAATAATACTAAGATATAAAAACCTACAAAAGGTAGTTTTAAAAAACTGCAGTGAGACCACATGAAGACTGTATTATCAACATTTTTCAACACAGAATCACAGAATTTGCAACTCTGAGTGTGCTTGGGGATTATTTTGGCATCAGTCTAAATGAAAAATCCAAACCTTATTGTTACTACATCATACCCACGCAGCGGGTAGCCAGAGGCAACTCCAATTCCTGTTAAACAGTAGGAAGGGTTCTTACCAGAGACGGCTCTTCTGTCTCCTGAGGCGGAGGGGTGCCATCAGGCATGGAGGAAGGACTAGCCTCATTGTCGGTGGTCACATCTCCATCTGTCAGTGCATCAAATGAGGGCAATCCGTCTTCATCCACAGGGAGACTGTCCAGTGTCTCTGTGAGGACTGCTAGCAAGTTTGCCTCATTCTCTTCATCTATCTTCTGCAAAAAACAGTAAAACAGAAGAAGTCATGAGTTAGTTCACATTGGGAGATGAGCAATCTATTAATCAGCATAGGCTGAATATGTTTACCCAAATGAGTACGCGATACATGAAATTTGGAACATCCGTGCCAGAACACAAGATCACATCTTCCTTAAATTCCAAATCCCTTCTGGTCTGAATCACGCAATCAATTAATACCTTTAGTGTACCAATCTCTGATTGTTGAGCTGTCCAATTTAGCTATTTATTGTGTCGGTGTTAACACTGCTAAATACGATTCTGTCTTGTTCACAGTCGTTTTCCGTATATTTATGTCTTGTTTCCTTAACTAAAAGAGAAGATTTAGAGAATCTCAGAGCTTGAGAGCATTTTAATTATCATCTATTGCATCTTCAGATATAGTGTTTCAATCTCCTGTACAGCACACCCACCAAAACGTTTAGATAACCCTCTGTTTGAACACCACCACAAACTGAAACTCTACCAAGAAAAACTATACACTTCCATGGTTTCAATTATAATCTCATCACTGAACACTCCACAGCCATTTATTTCTCTCCCTGACATCTCTCCCAACTTTAGTCATAAATCTATAACTGCCTACTGGACATTTCTACCTGATAAGAGCTCCCTCATCTCAAAATCCAAACTTAGGACCTGTCGTGGAAAAAAAACCAAAACAAAACCAAAAAACTTGCTGTTTCTCTTGACTTTCTGGGTTTGGATAACAATTCTTCAGACCCTAAACTCTGGAACCACCTTGAGTCCTCTGTACCTGGCCAGTCACTAAGTAGAGCCTTACTTTGTAACATCTCTTGAATGCATTCACTTCTTGTGACCAGGGGTACTTTCTAGGGCAACGTCGCCTCTAACGGGGGCTCTTGAAAACATGGTTTAACTCATTTTCCTACCTGCCACACTCATTTCCACCAACACATCCTTGGAAAGCTCATCTTCAGTTATTCATTGCACAAATATTTTTGAACACCTACTGTATGTCAGGGCCATGTTAAGTGTTGGAGACACAAGGAGAAACAAGACAAAACTCTGCCCCTCTGAGAAACCACCAGGGGAAGGAAAGAATCTGTAAACAATTTATTATAAAAGAGAATATTCATTTATTTCAGCACTCTGTAAAAATAACTCAAGATCTTCCAAACTGGAGCTTATACCCCTTGTCTATAGGTCAATGTGCTATAGTCTTGTGTACCTGGGCAACCAATGCCAATGCTGGGCATACAGTAGACAGTCATTGATTACTTGCTGAATAATTCATTGACCTGCAATTTTTTTTACCTAAAATATATGTTGTGTAGATCACTTTCTTTTCCTTCTTTTAGCACTTCACGTTGTCCAATCTGACCTGCTTCCTAAGTCATTTTGTTAAGTTCTGTACGCTATGACATTAACAATATCAGCTAAATTATCCCACGCAGATTCTATTACAAAATACACCTAAGCTGCTGACATCTAACAAAGTCAGCAGTGCCACACTTCCTTTCTCTCTAGCACTGAACTCCAGTTAATTGACCTGACAAAATTACAAGAATCACAGAATAAGACAGCTAATCAGAAAATCAAATTGTATTACTAGAGAAATTAGGCAGGCGTTTATCACGTATACATTCTATTTTCACATAAAAATTGCTTTCCCTCCTTACTGATGATTCTCCATCCAGGAGTAAAACTATGAATGTCTTTCTGTTTTGGATTCAAGAAGGCAAGAAGAGCCATAGATACTCATGGTAGACTTTATTTGGCACTTTTAACATTTGTTTCCATCTCCCTAATGGCCCTGTACTTGACCTTGTGAGTCAAGTGGTTTGGGGAACACTGTGGAGTAACAATTCTAGGAGTTTTTAGACTCTAGTGCAGGCAGTAAACCCTAATCAGAATGGGTGAAATGTTAACTTCAAAACTGCACCACTTCCTTCCATAAATTGGTCAATCCTTCAATATCCAAATTGCTCAATTCAATAACAAGACTTTATTGAGCATCCCCCTCACCCTCAACTCTTCTGGACTCTGTCCATGTAACCTTAATAATAAAGATACTGAAATAATTTGCTCCTATTTTCTGCAGAGGATCATAGTCTGGTATCCAAAGATGCCAATCTCTCCCTTTTAATTTTGATTTCGATTCTCCCACGTACCAAAAACCAAATTCAGGTTATTAAACTATTCTGAATAAAAGTTATATTTAAATGAAATATATATTATTTTAAATCACTTCAAAATCATCTCAAAATCAGATTTACACTAACGTAAGTATCCCCATATTGCCTAATAAATATAATCTTTGAAAATGTCTCAAGCACACACATGCATGCTTACACACACACACGCACATGCACACACACACACACAAGCACACGCACAAGCACTTTCAGTAAGTTGGACATTTTTTCCAGGTATCCCAGTTTTCAGAAAGGCTTACTTCACTGAAGTTCAAAAAGAGCTCAGGAAAAATAGTTAAACATGTTTACCAGTAAATGAGTAATTTTGTTTACTCCGATTTAAATTTTGCATTTGGCTTCCCAGCAATACTACAAGCCCCTATTTGCTTTCAATCACATAATACAATAGTGTCTTAGTTCTATCCCTAGTGTAAACAAATGACGATAATTCCAATCAAGTCAAAATGACAAAGAACACTTAAATTAACTAGTTTTCTTCAGTTCCTTTAATAAGCCTGAGTGAGTGTACACCAAATACAATGGCAGAAATACTGGAGCTTGGTAATGTCATAATTAATTCAGAAGACCTGATTAAACCACCAACTATTTAAAGTCTCCTCTCTCCTGAAACCACCATGGGGGGCGCGGTTTGTGGAATGGAAGACTGGCATTGTGGGGGGGGGAGGGGGAGAGGTAGGGGAGGAGGAGAGAGGAGG
>NW_006774075.1:800131-840720 GCF_000442215.2 Lipotes vexillifer
GGGGAGGGGAGGGGGAGGGGGAAGGGCAGGCTGGTCTTTAATCAGTATGGAACAGTGGGACTGTAATCATTATTTACAGGCAGTGTCCATTAGAAATAATTATTAAACCTTTTTATTATCATCCTTGTATACGAGTGACTCAGAGAGGTGCTCCAAGACCATTTGTTTTATAAAGTTGCTCTTGAATTAAGGTAGAAACGAATGCTATGATTTCAAAATCTCTGTTTTCTTTCGTCATAGCATACTGGGAAGAAAATTTGATGACACTTCTGTGTTGAAGCTCAACAGATATTCGTACATGTAAAGTTGAGTGGACAATGTCCCTTATTCTGACAATTTCAATTAATTTGGCATGAGTTTCAACAATCGAACACCCCAGAGAAGGCAACACATGTGACCAAAAGAACTCAAACAATTAATGTCACTTTCCATTATTGCTTCGGTCCCAATTTACAGAGTGAATAAATGAAAGTCGCTGCAGACAAAGCCCACTGGCCTACTAACACGTGTCTGTTCACAGGGCATGGGAATACATGAGTCAGGAAAAATGCCACTGCAAGATAACCTTTCCAAGACTCGGCTCTGATACTGCTTTCTAATTGTTCAAAATAACTGTTTTCATAAAAATATACTAATTAGCTCCACGTAAGTTAGGAAAAGAAAAGCAGAGCGGTGAAAAAGAGAGAGCAGATCACCAGTTGGGTGGTGATCTACCGCTACACAAACAGCTCAGTCTCCTCTGGGGGCAGAAAGGCAGAAGTAAGGTTGGGAAGCAGACAAGGAACATTTCCATGTGGAGCTCTGTGGCTATCAAGCCGCATTTCCCACGATGGGTTTCAACCTTGGCCTCTCCTTACATAAAGGAAGTCCGCTGCTATTCTTCTGACCTAAATAAAGGTCCTTGTGACTGTAACACTTCAATCTCTAAGGGCTCTCCAGGAATAAAGAAGGCATAGCAACAAAAACTCACTCAAGGTGTAAAGAATTTCCAGTGACAGATACACATACACATACATGTATACTAACAAACCACAATTTAGAATGTGCAACAAATCGGAAGCCGTATTGTGTCCTTAATAAACGATAGTTCAGAACAGTCTATAAAACCAGAAGATTCATTACCTCTCTTTGGAACTGTCGGGTCCCTATATGAATTGCACTAAGTGTGATATAATTCCAAAGGTACAGATGAAGGAAGGTAGATTCAGCCCCTTCACACACCCCAAGTCACCTCAAGATTGAAATTTGGGATCCAGTGTGTAATATCTGGGCCTTGTTCCTTTGTGAGCAGTTGGCAAGAGGATCTTCCATCCAGTTACACATGGTGGGGTAGACAATGCATTCAACTCACCCAAATGCACACAGAGTGAATAAATCCACTAAATTAAGGAGGAGGTGAGGGACTCTGAGATGCTGACGCCTGAAGGGAGAAACATAGAGTGCAAAACTGCATGAGGTACCCCAAAGATTTTTAATGCAGACTATTCTGGAAGGACCATGCCCTGCTTATGATAGTAATTTTTTCCACATCTTGTAGAATTGCAATTATACTCTGCATCCCCAGATTCTTACACTCGCTTGATCTCTGTTTGATAAAAATAGTTTAATAGCCATTTAATCACAGCTTCATTATCTTAGCTCTCTTAATGCGAATTAGGCCAGGAGAATTCGCGCTTCCTCATTAGTCAAATCATCAATAAGAAGGAAACAGTGGGGTCTTCTTATCATCATTAATCAGTTTCAATACCTTAGGGGCTGTTTACTCCGAGATCAATCTGTGTGAGAGGTCACTTAACCTCTCTGAGCCTCTATTTTCTTACTATGTAAAATTTCAAGTTATCTCCCGAATTCCTACTACAGAATTTTTCTGCACTCATGAGTAATAAGGAGAAAAAAGAGTTGATAAACGCCTGAGAATTCTTAAAGAAGGTGCTCAATAAACATCTCCTGCATATGCCCATCATCTTGATTACCTGTATTTGAACTTCATTCTTTGAGCACACTCTACCGCCAACTCTTAGCACTGGGCCAGCTTCCTCCCAAATTCCCAGCATGCCTTGGGTTTCCTTCTTGCCCCATCCTGCTGATTTGGAAGCAGCTAATGAAGACAAAATTAACTCCTACTTTAAGTGAGGCCTAATTAAGAAGGGACTTCTGCTAGAGTAACATCTGGTAATGTATTCTGAAGCCAAATATAAATGACATTTTTGGATTATCCACTACATTGGATTATTTGTTCCAATAGACCCCACCAGGAGTTGAAATAAATAAATAAGAAAGTGAATTTTATGATAGATTCAGGGGCTCAGATAAGGAGTACAATTGATCATAGGCATCCCTTTCCTGAATCACCATACATAAAGTGCTGTACCACTGTTTCATGCATGAAAAGGCAAAACATGTTTGCATGTATCAAGGTTGGTTTTGATGTATAAAGTTTGATTCAAGATTTGCAAGAAGCTGAATTCAAAATAAAGAAAAAATTTTTCTTCTGAAATGAAATAAAAAATAACAATTCAGATTAAACCCCTGAAATAGAATTTGAGGTTTTCAGTTTTTTTACAAAACCATTTTAATGAGGACAGATAACACTTCACTAATTGTTTACTGCACATGTCTGCTCTGAGTAGTCTGAGTCTTTGCTGAAGAGGTTGTTAAATACTTTGAATACTGTTTTCAAACAATTCTTTTTCCTTCTTCCTTTGCTTTCTCTCCTTGAATGCTCTACAATCCACTGTGGTTTTTCTTGTTTTACTTACACCCAGGCATGGGTAACAAGAGCATGTCTGTCCACCTTCTCACACTCCAGATCGGGCAGAATCCCCACATGGCACTTCTTATAGGTTGCTAACTCCTACCCCATTCCATAGGAAGAGCCTCTAAAACACTCCACTAACTTTTTGCTTAGCATATGGAATAAAGGGCTTTGAAAATGGGATGGCCACTTGAAGGCAGAAAAAAAAAAAAACAACTGAAGAAATCTCAAGGCATATATGCCCAGCAGAAAAGTAATCAAGACAGTAAAGACCACCATACATCATATCACACATTTCTTATAAAAAATACTTTTTCACCTATTCATTTCTTACAAATACCCCAAAAGTTAGCTTATTCCTCTATTTTATTCCCAGTAGAGATACAATGAGTACATTAGGCACCACGGTATTTGCCCTGTCAGATGCCAGAGTTGCTGGTTGTACGATATAGTGGCTAACAGAAAGAACACAAATTTAAATTTCACTGTCTAGGCAACTCCCCATGAAACTACAGGCTACTTAAAATATCGTGTACGTAAATGTGTCTACACACATCACACCCCTCAACACATATAAGTCTGCATTTCAAGGACATATTTAAAATAGAATCTATGTATATGTGCCTTTCAATCTCTTGAGTGTACTCTATATATTCAATTGTCATTGGCTGTGTAAGTGTATAATCAGTGCATGTATTTTTCCTCCCAGTTATCCACTCTAACTGAAGAAAGCAGTGAACAAAAACTGAAGATAACTCCTGCGAAAATAAAATAAAATAAGGATCAAGCGGAAATAAATACAAGCAAAACTGAAGGATTCCCTCCATAGATATATTTACCTGTGGGAGTCCATTTAATTCCTGTTAATACTTAACGCTCCTATTTAAGCAGGCATAAAATTTAGGTTCACATCTGTACTTAGGCTCTATACTAACTTATTAGCTTATATCACACAGTCATGAGTTAATAAGCATGTCCTGAACATATGGAGTTCATTATTCTGAAGAGGTCACATGAGCCAAAGGTGAAAATACAGAAGTTCAAGAGAAAGGCCTAAGAAAATCCTGGTTGATGCACTCAAAATGAGCTAGTTAAGGGGTGGGTGGGGGAGATGTTTCACGTCTATTCCTCACACTATATAGAGGAAGCAACTGGGTTGTGCCATCAAACAGGAGGCTTAATAGACCTGAAAAGAGCCAGTAAGGCATTCCATTTGTCCTCAAGTTTAAACCAAGAGAGAAACTGGGCAGGTTATAAGAACATCGGACTGGAAGTCAAGAGAATGGATCCTAGTCCCATTTGGACCACCAGCTATCTGTATGGCTTAAGTCAAACAACTCAATTCCGGCTGCCCTGCACCTTCTAGAATGATCATTCTATAGGCTCCCAACTGGCTTCCTGTTTTCACCCTTGCCACTTGCCACCCCATCCCAATAGTCCATTCTCAACCCAGAAGACAGTGATCCTGATAAAACTTGAGTCTTATCTTGCCTCAATTTTGACCACGCCCTCCATGGCTTCCCATGTCTCTAAGAGTAAGAGTCAAAGTTCTAAGAGTGACCTACTAGCCTAGGATCACCATATAATTTATCATCCAAGCCAGAACACTTTTGAGAGTGACTGGGAATAATCAACAATCAACCACTGGGGGCTTAACCCAGACTACTGCAGGCCAACTGAGATGCATTGTTGGTTGCCCTATATTAGACCTATATCCTCTGATGCTCTCAACACCCCCATTTATCAGGCTGAATCCTTTCCAAACACTCTGAGCTCCTCACTAGATCACAAAAATGCCAGGCATTCCTCTGCCCCAAGGCTCTGCACCTGCCATTTCCCCTTTCTAGAAGGAGCTTCTGCCAGAAGGCCACATGGCTTGCCCCCTGTATCCCCTTATTTACTCAGATGTTACCTTCTCAGTGAGACCCTCCTAACTACTCCAAACACAGTCTATCCACCTTCCCGGTTTATTTTTCCCTTTGAAACTTACTGCTTAACTGAAACTTAACTCAGTATATATTTTAATGACAATTGTTCATGGTCTGTGTAAAACAGAAGCCTTGCAAGGTCCATCTGATCGCTGGTTAAAACATGTGACATATAGTAGAAGCTTAATTAAAATGAATCAGTAATAACTAAAAAGTCTAATCAGTTCTAAGAATATAATGTGACTTTTCATCCTCCTTTTGGTATTGCCATTGTTGTATCCTCTGTAATTCCCACCTCTTCTCACCCTCAGTAGATTTGTCTTGATAATAATGTTTATCTTAGGCTCTGATTTAAAATAGCTTCCATTCATTTCTCATGCATTTTTTGTAAATCCATCTTTTGTAAAGGAAGGGTTTGGGATGGGTCTTGTAAATGTAGAGATTTACTCTCACCAATTCTGGTGTTTGGAAAGATACTGGAATGCGTTATTAAGCAATTAATTCGCAAATATCTCAAAAGAGCCAAGAGAAAATTCATGCCAGACCAACTAACTATCTGTCCATGCAGGAGCATCAGGCTCACTAATCAAGAGAAAACAATTGATATAATCTATCTGGATTAGAGTGAGCTTCTTTATTTCATACCTTATAACATAACTCGTCTACAAGCTGGGAATATATATTACTCTTAGCCAGAGGGTTTTTCAAACTGTGTTCCATGGAACCTTGGACATCAGTACAGTTACTACAAGGATTGATTGTAAATATTTTATATAATTGAATTCCTATACAAATATAAATAATTTGCTTTTAGAAAGCAAAATGTACATTCAATTGTGTTATTTATCTTATCATAAACACAGTGGAGATCACCACTGCCTTAACCTGCCAAGTTGAACCATTTGGCATTGGTCTCAAGATTTAAAAATATCTTGAGGTGTGCACATGAGCAGTTTAAAACCTGAAGCCATTTACAAACACTCCTTTCTATGAAGCAGGGTTTTCTCCATCCTCTTCAATCAAAACAAAGTACAAAATAATCAGTTGCTAAGATTTCTATAACATACCAATCGCTATCTTATAACCCAACTTCACTTTTTTATGTTCACTTAAATAGTGTCAAAAATATTATGACATATAAATGTTATTTTGATATAAAAAATAGTAAGCAGCAGCTGACCTTTACTGAGTGCTTCTCATGTGCATGGTGCTGAGTTAATTTCTTTATGCATATTATTTCATTTAAACCACCATTAACCCTAGTAGTAGCCCAAAACTCATGTGGCTAATGAGAAGCAGAGTTGGATATCAAAACAGATACCTCTGATAAAAACTTGTTCCCCCTCCCTTTCTTTATATGTTGGGATTTTATGGAAGAAATTATTAGAACAAAAATGAAAGTGGGCATGGGCTAGTCTAATCTATAGTCATATTTGGAGGGTACAAAATGAGTTGGAAAGACATGTCAGTTCATTATCAACAGGTAGGGACTAAGGTGAAGAAATATAGTTACATCCCATGAAGCAGAGTTGGCCTTCCATGTAGAAAGAGGCGGTTTCTCTGAGATTGCTTCTTACTATCTACTGCTGGCCCAGTGTTACTGCCTATCTTTAGTCCTACTGGGTGTGATTTTCTCTTCGATTAGAACGATCTCCCCTTTTCCCCTTCATTTTTTTTCATATCTCTAGACTCCCACCTCAAAGCCTGTTATAAGTGGTCCTTCTTTAATGAAAAGTTTTTCAACAAATCCAACCCATACTGGTGTCTTCAAGCATTTATAAGAGTAACCTGGATCCCTGGTTAGAAATACAGATTTCTGGATCCCACCACATACCACCAAATCAAAATATCTAGATCAGTGTTTCTCAGCTTTGGCACAATTGACATTTTGGATTGGATCATTCTTTGTTCTAGGGGGCACTGCCCTGTGCCCTGTAGGTTGTTTCACAGCTTCCCTGACCACTACCTATTTAGATGCCTATAGCACCTCTCCAGTTGTGACAACCAAAATTGTCTCCAGATATTGCCAAATATTTGCCAGGAGGCAAAACTTCTCCCATTTGAGGACAATTTCCCTAGAGAAACAGTCCAGGATTCTGTAGTTTTGATACGCACACCAAGTGATTCTGATAATCATGCAAGTTTGGGTAAGCTGCTATTTTGTGCCTGTTGAGAAATGTATAAATCAAGTTAGAATATACGATTCCACGTACGCTAGATTTACCTCTTCTCACACATGCAATTCTAGTAGTGCCTAATAGCTACTAATAACATTTTTGATTTATTCTATGTGAATGCTTATTTCTAGTAAGCATTCTAATAATTAACGTGCCTAGGTGTTTCACAGCTTACTCCCCGAATTTCTTTGGATTAGTTCTACGGCATTTTACTCTTTTTATTACCAATCACTCTCTTCTTTCTTCAGCATTTTCTGACCATCATCATTATCGTAAAGTTCATTTTCGCTTTGTAGCCTATTTGATTACATAGACTGGATGCCAAATGATTCTTGAGGAGTTTCTTCTATATACTTTCACAGAGTTCTTAAATATTTCTAGACTTCTTAAGATTTTTTTAAAGATCAAAAGCACGTAAAAGCCTTGTAAGATTTTCATGTTCTTATGAAAGAGGCAGTGAGGCAAAATATAGATTCTGAAGTTAGATTGCCTGAGTTGGGATCCTGAATTCATCCTTACAAGGTATGTAACCTTCAGCAAGTTACTTAACCTCTCCATGTCTCAGATTTCACGTCTGAGAAGTGTGTTATAATAATGACTTACAGGGACTTCCCTGGTGGCGCAGTGGTTAAGATTCTGCACCCCCAATTCAGGGGGCCCGGGTTCAATCCCTGGTCAGGGAACTAAATTCCACATGTATGCTGCAACTAAGAGTCCGCATGCCACAATTAAGGAGCCACCCAGCACAGCCAAATAAATAAATATTAAAAAAAATTTTTTTAATTAAAAAAAATAAAACTATTGGCTTAATTTAAAAAATAATAATAAGACTTACATTGTAGGGTTATCTTGAGACTCAGTTGTGCTAATCCATGCATACATGTAGAACAGTGCCTGATATATAGTGACGACTTAATGTTTGCTATTATTAATATTATCACTATTATTGTCCTCATGCACTAGACTGAGTTCAAAGTAACTGAGACCAAATATAAATTTGTTGAAAAAATAATATGAAGGAACACAGAGTAGACTTTGAGGTAGGGACAGAGTATAAACAAATGAAGGGAAAAGGAAGGAACATTCTACTCAATAAACTGACACAATATAGAGGTTCAAAATGTGCCATCAAAATTATTAAATACACAAATGCTCAGAAATCCTTACAATTTGTATAAAGGTCACTGCCTACCTGTTACTTGTTAAGGCTGATATGTCCGAGTTAACAGGCATGGTTTGACATAATCCCTGGATGCTTGCATGTTTATTACATGAAGTGATCACCTGAAATCCATATCAAGCTGAACTTTGATATCTACACTGGACATACACTTGTGCACACACAGGCATAAATACCATATTTATGTGCATGTTTATTAATGTATGTTTTTATTACTTACACATATTTATTGAGCGACTACTACATGCTATAATCGTTTTTCTAGAAACTTACATTTTAGTTTGGCAGAGAGAAGATGGCAGACCTTCCAAAGATTAGACTAATATATACATATATGTATAAATATATATATATACATATATAATATATAAATAATATAGAGTATATATACATATTACACAGAGAGAGTACATATATATGTAGAGAGAATATATTTGGTTCACTTATATATATACATATCTGTAATATATACATACATAGAGAGAGAGAAGGAGACAAAATATTTGGAGTATATAGATAGACAAAAATGGAATATATGTGTGTATGTATATTTATAGTGTAAACGCATATATATACCTTATTGTGTGTGTGTGTGTGTGTGTGTGTGAGAGAGAGAGAGAGAAAGAGAGAGAGAGGGGGAGAGAGAGAGAAAGCATTTGAAGTAGCAAGCCATAATACCTGAGAAAGAAATATTTTAGGCAGAGGACAGAGTAAGTACAAAGGTCCAGAGGTACAAACTTGCAATGAGTAAGATATTAATTTTTCCACGGTTTACATATTGGTAGAAGGGTGAGGGAGGTAATATTGAAAATATTTAACAAACATTCCACAAGAGCATTGATCAATCAGAACAGCAGCACTAGGACTTCAGAGAGGAGGCTTAACTCTAAATGACTCACACAGTTTTACTTTTTTAAATTAGCAGATTATACTAACCCTGGCCATAAGCAATGTTTTTTAGATTGACTCTGTAAGAAACATTTATAACAATTTTCCACTACAACTAATAAATTCTCTCTAAGATAGTACATTTTCTGCCCCAAAGAACTGCTTAGAAGGCACCATTACAGGGGCCAATGCAAAGCTATTTGTTCCTAAAGACTTAGCACCACGAGCTATGTGTGCAAAACGTGCAGCTGCAGATGCCTGGCACCTGGATCTAGATGGCATATTACGGTTGCGGACGCCAAGATGCAGGCGATGTCAAATGATCTGATTACTGCAATATTCTGGCAATAGCATTAAAATGAGAGAAAATTGTCTTAAGGTAGTTAGAAGCTAATCAGAGGCAAGGCTGTCCTCTCTATGGGGCCATCTAGGGTGAAGGAAATCAACGTGTACATCCTGAGAATCCTCTGTGCCACTCCTGGCCTGTCCCCAAGAGAAGAGAAGCCATTCACATCCTGGGACTGGACCTTAGACTCCTTGAGCACCTTTCATTTTCCATTAAAGTGTTCCTGCACAGAGTACGGGTTGTCAATAAATACTTGCCAAATAAATACAATATGAGAAGTTCATCTTTTCAATGACTTTGTAGCTAACTAATATTTCACATAGGTTTGGGTTTCCAAAGCAGCTGAGTAAGTCTGCAATCTCCTAGGATTTAGAGATTGAGCTTCTCTTAATGTCATACTGAGTGCAACCCTCCTGAAAAATCTTTAAATACTTTATACTGAATTCCTTCTGGATACAGAATCATTCATGATGGTCAGTGATTTGTATGCATACCCAGTTAGCACGCACAGCAATGTAGCCTAGGACATCCAGTTAGACAAAGTGGCTAGTAACACCAAAGGTAACATATTCAAAAGTGGCCTTGATAGCTGTATTTTTAAAAGTGTATGTGCCTTTAACAACATGGGAAACGACAAGAGAAGTACAAACCAAACTGGATAAAAATTTGAGAGTTACAGAAAGGAGAAAACAAGCCTCATATAATGATAGAACATAGTAACAGAAATACCAAACAGTAAGAGCTAAAAGAGTCAACTCATCCAGTCACATGATTTTGGAGATTAGACGACTGACCCCCAAAGGGTTAAACAGACTTTCTCAAGGCCAATTAGTAACTGATCTAAATCTATACTTGTTTGTGGCCTATGGTTTCCTTATTTTTTCTACTATACTATGTTGTTTCCCAGGAGAATTAAAGGAAATAATAGCAAAGAATCTTTCTCATGCACTTGCCACTTTATTCTTTAGGCCTCAACATTGTTTAAAATGTTGTAAATGGCAGTGTGTACATGTCAATCCCAAACTCCCTAACTATCCCTCCCCTCCCCACCCTTCCCCCGCTGGTAACCATAAGTTCCTTCTCTGAGTCTATGAGTCTGTTTCTGTTTTGTAAGTGAGTTCATCTGTATCCTTTCTTTTTAGATTCCACATGTAAGGGATATCATACATATTTCTCTTTCTCTGTAAACACTGCTATATTTAAGATGGATAACCAACAAGGACCTACTGTATAGCACAGGCAACTCTGCTCAATGTTATGTGGCAGTCTGGATGGGAAAGGAGTTTGGGGGAGAATGGATACGTGTATATGTATGGCTGAGTCGCTTCGCTGTGCACCTGAAACTATCACAACATTGTTAATCAGCTATACCCCAATATAAAATAAAAAGTTTAAAAAAATAAAGTCCTCTATAGAAATGCTGGACTACAATTAAGTTCCATGTCTGTGCTTTTCAATAGACCATAAGCTTCTTGGGAATAGGAATCATGATGTGCGTGTCAAACTGAGTGTCAAAAAATGTTAACGAATATTTATTGAGTGTCTACTATGTGCCAGGCATTCTTGACAGCGGGAATATGAACAAAATAATTAAAAATGAACAAAGTAATTAAATGTCCCTGCCCTCACAGAGCTTATTCTAGCAAGGGAAGACAAATGATTAACAAAATAAATTACTGTAAATGAAGTAAACAATTGTGAGGAATAAATGACTAGATAATATAATAAGAATTCCACTTTTATTCAAGAAAAGCCAAATATTTTTAAAAATCAGATTTATTTACAAAACAGGGCATGACTTTTCCTTAGAAAATATTTCATACTGGGATAACATAGAAACACTTAAAGTATTGAAAATATAATTCTTAGTACAAAAACTTGACACAAAGAAAAGTTTCCTGCTGTCTTTCACACAAAGTAAAAGGCATCTGTGAGTCTCAGCTTTGGCTACATACTAGAATCACATGAGCATTTAAAAAATATTTATGCTCGACACCCCCCTGTCCCCACCCCCAGAGCAACTAAATCAGTATCTTTGGAAGCAGGAATTAGTGTTTTTATAAAGCTCCTCTGGCAGGATTCGGGAGCCAGGACTTAATGGTAGAGTCTTTGAGGGAAGGTGAAAATACTTGCTATGATCTATATTTCATGGGCTTTTCCATCAGTGCAGGCCAGTGTCCCACAGTGAGTCGTCCTGAATTCTCACATGTTCCACAGAATGTGGATGCTTCACCTTCATCCAGTGCACATCAAATCTGGCCCCTTTGCTAGGTGAGGCTTTCTTTCCTGGGTCCTGTTCTCATTTCAATTTCCCACTCAGACTAGGAGCTGAGAGTTTGACCTTTGAATCCCTGGGTTAGTTCTTTCAGTATCTCCAGCACTGGATCCTTCTTTAGTGCTCATGAGTCCATCAGATAGATCTTTTTGGCATATGGCAGGGACAACCACCAGCCAAGAGCCTCATTGCTATGACTGCTGCCGTCATACTGGATCCCTTCTTTTAAAAACAAATCATCACAGATCACGTTAGAGTGGCCTCTGGCTATAGGCTGGGCAGGAAATGAAAGCTTGGGTTTCAAGTAAAAAGATGTCCAGGAGAACACACACAGTGACATGCTACATCCATGAAAATGATGATACAGATGTATGTCATTAAAATGAAATGTACCCATTAAATACTATTAAATCAATAAAGAAATTTAGCAAATAGCACTTGTTCAGCCCATGATCTATGCATGTATATGGGGGAAACATCTGAAAGAATAAACACCAAAAATTACAAGGAAGTGAGACTTCAGATGACTTTAGTTCAATTTGTCTTTTCTCTAATCATTCTGTAATGATCACTTTTGCATTTATAAAATAAAAACATAAAAACAAAAAGTATGTGTAGTAATGTGATAAAAGGGACAAGAGAAAAAGCTTAAGTGTGACTGAAGAGTTAATCCAGATCAATCCAGGTCTACTCAGCTTTGTGGCTCTGGCTTAGAATCTGCCTTCCTTGGACCTTAATTTTCTCAACTGTAAAATGGCAGCAGTGAAATATGCCCTGGTTATTCCTGAAGGTTTCTGGAAGTGGAAACATCGTAATACCTATGTGTTTTGAGGAAGAGTTGAGAAGCAATACACAAAAATGTAGTGCTAAAGGTACATGTGTGTCAGAAAAAATCATTCAAACAATATTTACTGAATTTGCAATATACTTCCATAGTTGAATACTTTACTTAAATTTAGTTCTTCCTCATAACACCCCACAATATCAAGCAGACTATAGCAACCTGTATAAGAACAATGACAGAATTGGCTGAACCAGGACAAAAGTATCATTAAAAAAAATAAAGTGCCACTGAGTCATAGGCAATATAAACAGGGGGTATATAGGAAAAGAAAAGGTTATTGTGTTGGAAGACTCTATAGCAAAGCCATGGAAGGGGATTGAGGAACGACTCTGACACCCTTGTTGCCCCAGCTGACATCAACGGTTGCAGACAGACTTTCCAGGTACGTTTGTTGGGATGATGTCAGCCTGCTGTAATCTGTTCAGGGGTGAAAGATCTGATGCTATCAGCTAAGGGTGGCCCTGGAGTAAATCCTTTCACCTCTGGGCACAATATGAAAACATATGGCTTTAGCAATTGACAGCAAAATAGTTCTGAGCCATCACAGCACCAATTGCTGCTCACTTTGTCCCTGGCAGAGCATTCAGTAGTTCAATATTCCTGAAATATTAACCCAAGGTCCCTCATTTTGCTTCTGTTCCTATTGATATCATGTCCACTGTGAATACTTTTAAAGTAATAGTCAAAATCTTATGAGATTTGGCCTAAGAAGAATAGGGTTCAAGTTCTGGTTCTGTCACAGACTAGCCTATATCCTTAGAGAAGGCATTTGGGCCCTGTGGCCCCAGTTCTATCAACTGTATATAGAGGTAGATGCTTCACAACATTGAGGTAAGGATTAAATGAGATATTGGACAAAAGAGTACCATAAAACAC
Organism: Lipotes vexillifer; assembly: GCF_000442215.2. Lineage (NCBI taxonomy): Eukaryota > Metazoa > Chordata > Mammalia > Artiodactyla > Lipotidae > Lipotes > Lipotes vexillifer. The sequence continues at coordinate 813,401 of NW_006774075.1, forward strand.
TATGTAACTATTTCCTACTATTTCTCTAGTGATGTTCCTTTTAAAAACTCATTTCAAAATGTTACCCTGTCAATAAAAGAGCAAAACTTAGGAGAATATCCTAAGAAACCCTATGTAATAAGAACTTAATCTATTACCTAAGATGAGCCATTTCACAATCTTTACCCCTGATTAAATAGCCTTTCTACTTACACAATAAATTGGGTTTAGTAAGTGATAAAACCTTATAGATATTGTCTTCAACTTGGAATAGCTGAACTAGGACAAAAGTATCATTTAAAAAAATCAAATACAATTGAGTCGAAGGAAATATAAACAGCAGATATAGGAAAAGAAAAGGTTATGGTGGTTGAAGATGATAATGGGAAGAAATAATTGATTCATCTTATCTAAAAATAAGCCTAGGTAAAATAGAGCCTTCAGTAAATATAGCAGGTATTGCACTTTCATTTTTTATATCTTTAAAAAATGGGAAAAAAGCCTCAATACATATTTAAGCATTTTGAAGTCCACAGCCATGTTTTATGTGGCTTTATTCATTCATTCCTCCTTTTATTCATTTGTATATTTAGAAAATACTTTTTGAATGGCAAGTGTCTAAGACACACAGCCATGGCTCTAACAGACACAGTCCCTGTTCTCATGATGTTTACAGCACCCCAGCTGCTCAGCAGTCATTGGTATAGAATCTAACATAATTATTTAAACAAAAAATGAAGGAAAAATAGACTAAAAAATGAAAAGATGGAGAAAAAGAAAACTGAAAATCAAAGAAAAGGAAATTAGGAGAATGGAATAATTCATAATTTTTTATTTATTTATTTATTTATTTATTTATTTATTTATTTATTTAGGGCTGTGTTGGGTCTTTGTTTCTGTGCGAGGGCTTTCTCTAGTTGTGGCAAGCAGGGGCCACTCTTCATCGCGGCGCGCGGGCCTCTCACTATTGGGGCCTCTCTTGTTACGGAGCACAGGCTCCAGACGCGCAGGCTCAGTAGTTGTGGCTCACGGGCCCAGTTGCTCCGCGGCATGTGAGATCTTCCCAGACCAGGGCTCGAACCCGTGTCCCCTGCATTAGCAGGCAGATTCTCAACCACTGCACCACCAGGGAAGCCCAATAATTCATAATTTTATCATCACTTTACTCTTTTCATACTATACTCTTTGTTTGGGCTGTGGGCTTCAGAAAATAATTACTGTCTTTGAAATGTGAATTAAAGTTTTAATCAACACACACAACTCTTCAACTGCTCTTTATCCTTAAACATTGCCAAGATCTTCTTTGGGAGCTATAGCTATAATAAAACATTAGAGGAGAAGCAAGATTTTTCCTTGAGCTTCTGTGACAGTGATCAGAGTATTACTGCCATAAAGTCCAAATAAAATCAAACCACAATCTACCAGGGAACTAAAAAGTAAACTCTTGTTTTGGCAGAAACTGTCCATTTCTGTAAAGTACAAGTATGACAGTAAGATACAACTCTCTTTCTAGTAGATAATACAATGACTGCATGCTTTTTAATGATTACATATTTAATCTTGAAAAAAATAAGGTTGCTCTAAGATCAAAGTTATTTCAAGATAAAGGGCACGTGAAGAAAAATATCTACACTGACAAATAGAAGAGAATAGTAGTCTTTGAGCTCTTGCTGTGTGCTAGGGATATTGTACCTGCTATGTCTTTTTATCTGTAAACAATCCTTTGAAACAGCTATCACTTCACCATTTTACAGATAAAGAGACTGAGGCTTAAGAAGGTTAAGAAACTTTCCTAAGTTTACATTGCAAACATGGGACTGAGTGGAAATTTGAACCCAGGGTCCCCCTCTCTTCAGTGTCCCTAACATTTCTAGAGCATTTTTCCAGAGGCAGGATTCAAAACTCTTATACCTCCACAGGTGCGAATTTCAACTTAATTTTATTTTCAAGATCTCTTTGGGGAAAAAAACACAGCTCACCGAATATTCTTCTAGAAATAAAAGTCACATGTTTCATGGCTTCTAATGAGTTGTTGCAGCTCAGAAGTTTCCATTATATTCTGACAATTACGTTGCTAATAAACGGAGGAACCACTAATTGACTTACCTATCTCACAAATTCAAGATCCAGCTAGTACCCCACAACACAATTCCCATCACTGAACCAAAAATCCCTCACATTTTGCAATCCACTTAGTGAGTAGATTTGATCTGAGTAAATTTCATATGGTTCCTGTATTTGACATGAAGTTCTGACTGGGAACACACACCAGCACCTTGTCACATATTAGTGACAACATGCCTCACTGCAGCCGACTGCATTATAAGAATGATAAGATATTGTTATGCTGGGACCAATGCAACGGCTGAGTACCCAATATAAAAAAATTTATGGTAATTGAAACCACAGAATCTTAGGAAATGCAGTTACTTTCATAGAGTATCAAAAGGTCACCCTATTCAATTCATACTTGAGGCTGAGCACGATATTGAAAAAACCACGTGAAAGCCAACGACCTTATCAGTTGTCCAGGATGCAACATTTACTGACTACATAAGGTAATTTACTGATTACCAAATAAACGCATTACCTGTGTGTGGAGCCTTGCATTTGGCTCACCAAGTTCTTGTAAAGAACTTAACAGTATGAAAGCATTGTTAAATATGTCAACATTACCATATTAACTGCTCTGTTCAAGCTTCAGTAAGAGCAAACATTTTCAGTTCCATGTTCCACTAGTAACACTAAAGGTTCTTGGAAATTTTGCTACCTGCTCGAATTTTGGCTGTACGATTTGCCTTACAGAGGCCATTTAAAGATAAGAACATTAAGTGTACTAAATCAGGTGCTTTGCATCACTGGATGATGTTGGTAAAATGCAGATTCTGATCCTGGGGTTCGGCCTGAGATTCTGAGTCTCTAATAATCTCTTGGATGATACGGATGCTGTTGGTTCAGAGACCACAGTTTGAGTAGCAAGTCTCAAGTTTTCTTCATAAACTCAGCACATTTTCTCTAATACTTGCCCCATCACACAGGACAGAAAAATTCTGTTTATTACAGTTAATCCCCACTAGAAAGACACGCCATAACATTTTGGATGAAGACTTAGATTTTTATGTCATTTCACTCATTCTAGCTCAGGTTCCAAATTGGAGGTCTTTGGGCCAGAGCTAGCCCAGACATATGTTTTGTTTAGATAACATAGTGTTTACCTACAGAAGGTTAAACATTATTAGATTGGGTAATAATATTTACTAAACTGGAAATTTCATCTGAAACTTTTGTTTTTCCAAAGAAATCAGAAGATTCAAGGAGCAGCTGATCACTTTACACAAGGGATGTCCTCACCAATTCTCCACTCACTCCCCTTATAGCTCTGCCATTGAGTTTCCATGGCCTTTTTTACTGTGTTGCCCACTGGCATTAAAGTCTCTCTCTCCGCTGATCTTCCTTTTTTTCCCATTTACCTCCCTATTCATTATGGTATCTCTAACATAAAGTGCTTTTCCCAATTTTTTCCTCATAGAAATCCTAAGTATGGCTTAAGATCCAGTTTGATTTTTCCTATCCCATTAAATATTACTTAGGCACACCAATATAACTCTTTTAAAGTGTTTTAGCACATCCCACTATACTTTAGGCTTATCGTGTAAAGCCTAGTTTTTATCTTTTCATTAGCACATTTTTATCAGTCTTCATCTATGTAGTGATAGACAGATGCAAGAAACATGACTCAGATAAGCATATGAGAGAGAGTGTGTGTGTGTGTGTGCGCGCATTTGTATACCAGTTACTTCAGCTTTTAACTAGATTGTCACTGTCTTCAAGGAATTAACAATGTGCAGTGGTGTTTGCATATTAACAGGATGATCCATAGGAAGTAATTATAAGCAAAATTATTTGCTAATTTTATGCTGGAGCTATGATAGATCTCCTTTCACAGGTTTTCCTTTTTGTATAAGGGATTTGTAAAGTTTTTTTTTTTTTTTTTTTTTTTTACATTTAGCACTTAGAATATTGGTTTTCTATACTAGAAGATAGTCAAAACTTTTAACTACTTAAAACATCATAGCTTGATTAAAGGTAAGTACAGAAAGAGGGGATCATCTTTAGTGGAAGATATACTCTGAAACATCTCTTTGAATGGGGAGTGTGAGAGGTGTGTAAGAAAGACAGGTAGAAAAGAAAATTCAGCATAAAAGCAATATCTACAACAGGGTGGTGATACTTTATATGCACTATTACAGTGGGCCAAAGTATTATTATTTATTAAATAGATGAAAGGAAAGATTTCCTAAGTTATATCTACTATGTTGCCTCAGAAAAAAATGAGCTACATTTTGAGGAGGGAAAGTATACTAGATGAATCTCAAACTGGGGAGTCAGACATGTTTCCATATCTGAACTTGATCAACACTGAGCCACTATGAATTTTCAGTGGTGAAAATGCAGAGGGATTTCTGCAGAAAATTCTTATGCTGAAGTAATCCCTGCTCCTTAGTCAAACTCCGCAGGATATTAAGGTAATAACTGCCTTATATTTTCTATCCAGAAGGATATATCAAAACATGATAAAATTATGAAAACATTTGGAAAGCTATTTGATAAATCAATCATTTCAGTTTTTTTGGAGCCCCTTCCATGTATGAGTCATCATTCAGTAATGCATGAGATAGCTGGAGAGGTCATAGAGTGAAGGACCTAAGGATACAGGAGCTGGCGTCAGACTGTATGGGCACAAATCCTAGCTCTGACACTAGGGCTGCAGACCGAGGGTGAGCTGCTGAACTTCTCTATGACTTGGTTCCCCATATATAGTGAAGACAATTATAAAATATCTGCCTCAAGGTTGTTGTAAAGATTAAATGAATTACAACATGTAAAGTGCTTAGAATACTGCTGGCACATAGAGGCCTTCAATAGTTAAAAGTTTTCTTTGTTATCCTGAATGAGTGAGTTTATGATCTAGTCAAGGAAGTGTGATGGGAACAATGAAAATATAACTAACTCCACCAGGCCACGGACGTGTGACATGTGTCAGATAAGTCATTCAGAGACTGAGGGTTAGTTGTGAGAAGAGAGCATTATTTTTAGTTTTACATAAATAACGTTGCCAGAAATCCAGGCAAGGGATTTCTTACAGAAGTCATAGCATTTTTAGCATAGTTACATTATTTTGGTCATGGAAATCCCTCAACAACAATTACAGAACAGGCCTCTCCTAATGTCTGGGTATGCTGAGACATCTAGGTTTTCCCTCTGACCTGTGAATGAAGGCTCATGGTGAGCACATCTAGACCTCACACTCGGGATGATTATGAACCTATCCAATTACCAGAAACACGTACAAGTTTCCAATGGCCTTGCAACTTGTCTGGCCTGAGAGGCCATACAGCCAAATAATTTCACAGGCTTAGCAAAGAAGCCTAGCTCGAGAGAAAAGAATTAAAACCTCTGTAAACGAAGATACCCTTGCCCCACAAAGATGAGTTTTATTTTTATTTTATTTTTTTAACAACCTTTTATACAAATGTAGGAGTAGAGTTTTATTTTATTTACATACTTTGCCATTATAAATCCAGTAAAGTCAGAGCATGTATACAAGTTAGGAATGATGTAACATTAATATGGAAAGCCACAACTGGGGGAAAAAAGTATGCTTTCTTTACAAACAATAAATGCTGGAGAGGGTGTGGAGAAAAGGGAACCCTCCTGCACTGTTGGTGGGAATGTAAATTGGTACAGCCACTATGGAGAACAGTACGGAGGATCCTTAAAAAACTAAAAATATAACTACCATATGATCCAGCAATCCCACTCCTATGCATATATCTGGAGAAAACCATAATCTGAAAGGATACATGCAACCCAGTGTTAAAATAACCAAGACATGGAAACAACCTAAAAGTCCATCGACAAAGGAATGGATAAAGAAGATGTGGTACATATATACAATGGAATATTACTCAGCCATAAAAAAGAATGAAATAATGTCATTTGCAGCAACATGAATGGACCTGGAGATTATCATACAAAGTGAAGTAAGTCAGACAGAGAAAGACAAATATCATATGATATCACTCACATGTAGAATCTAATTTTAAAAAACTGATACAAATTAACTTATTTAAAAAACAGAAACAGACTTACGGATATCGAAAACAAACTTATGGTTACCAAAGGCGAAACATGATGGGCAGGGGGGAAAAATCAGGAGCTTGGGATGAACATACCCACACTACTATATATGAGATAGATAACCAACAAGGACCTACTGTATAGCACAGGGAACTCTACTCAATATTCTGTGATAACCTACATGAGAAGATCATCTAAAAAAGAGTGGATATATGTATATATATAACTGAATCACTTTGCTGTTCACTTGAAACTAACACACATTGTAAATCAACTATACTCCAACAAAATTAAAATTAAAAAAATAAATGTGACATAACTAGATAGAAGGTAGTTAAGTTAAATAAAGGAAAGATGATGTTAAAAAGTATGCTTTGTTTGATATTAATTATTTAATAGAAGCCTATCAACTCCATATTAAAAGCTTCACATATTGGCTTTTACCAACAACAAAAAATGGCGATACATAGGTTCGCTGTCATTTATATCCTTCAGTTCATTACCTGAATGTCAAATAATAAAGATGCGCTTTAATACCGATAATACTCACTGTACTAAAATGTTTGGCTCAAAGGCAGGGCTCACCTTAAAAATTGTTTACTTGTGTGTATTTCCTAGGGAGGGATGTGCCATTTATTTTTGTATGCTGAGTCTCTGATACAGCAGATGCTGTGCAAATCCCAGATGGATGAATGAATGAATGTGAAGAAAAAAAGGGGAAAGAAGAGAAAGAAAGGACTTACTTCAAAATAAAATAGGTTCAAATATTTTACCTTTCTCTTTAAGTGATCCTCCCATGACGCCACTCTTCATTTCTCTTTGTCTTATTTGAACCTACCATCACTTGAGGCAAATAGCATTTAATATTAATTATCTTTTAAAACACCCATCTTGGGAGTTCCCTGGTGGTCTAGAGGTTAGGATTCAGTGCTTTTACTGCCGTGGCCTGGGTTCAATCCCTGGTTGGGGAACTGAGACCCTGTAAGCTGAGCGGCGCAGCCAAAAGAATAAATAAATTAATTAAATTAAATACCCGTCTTTACTTCTAAATAGACAATGACCTGGAACATCGTAGGCATCCAAAAAGCACTTGTCAAAAAATGAGAATGATTGAGTTAACTGTAAGCTCCTTTAGGACAAGCAAGTACCTACTTATGCTTGATGGTTCTCCAAACAGCAAGCACTGTACCTTTCATAATGTACTCCAAAAATAATTTCAGATTTTTTAATGCCTTACTCATTCAACATATGCATAACAAGGGCTGACTATACTTCAGACGCTGAGTTAGGTAATAGGACTACGTTAGTGAAAATCACAGTTCAGACCCTCTATGGGGCACTTAGTAGAGGTGCCTGGATATCTTGGGGACCAGAGGGAGATAGTCTAGGGGAGTTGATGTAGAAGGGGAAGTCTAGATGACAGTAAGAAATTAGGCAAGCAGCAAAGAGATGGACAAAGAGATGTGCTACATCTAAACAAAACGGTATAACTTACACATAGAAAAACCCAAAGTGTCACCAGACCTAGCATCTAGTAGATGTTCAATAAATAACCACGGAATAAGTGAATGATTACGCAAATGTTACATTATGGGACCCATTCAACATTAAACTACCACCAGTATCTCCCACCCTGAACCAAAATAAAGTGGTGGTTGGGCATTTGTTATACAGTCATAACACAAATGTGTTACATAGCTATAAAACAAAAAAATATTTATATGCCCTAACCCCACCCCAAATTGCTCACACAACATAGATTAGAGCTTACTGCCTTTCCAGAACGTGCCCCTACAACCATAAAGAAAATCAAACAGCAGTTGTTGCAAATGCCAAATTCTGAATATTTGCAAGCAGTATTCTGAGCAAAGGTTCCCTGTGTCCATGTTTTCTGCAGTGTAGGCCACTGCTTCCTGGTTTCCCCTTACCATGGACTCACTAGTCATCGCAAACATCATTGACTAAATGGAGTCTGCTTTAACATGTAAAATGCCTTTGCTTGTTGGCTCTCCTCAGCCACATCAGAGAGAGGTCCGGGCCATGCTCAAAGCTGCTGGACACTCTAAGAAATCACACTGTGCTTGCTTGTCTTCCCTCCAAAGGTTACATTTCATGACAGAGATTAAACACCTCGCCCGTTCTAGGATCGCTTTTGGAGATTAAGCACTAATGTTAGCCACTCAAGCAAGTAGCTTAGTCATTTCCCTTTGGCCTCTGTCTAGAGCTTCCCAGTTTGGTCATTTTTTCCAACAAATATTTCTTAGGTGCCTACCATGCGCTGGGACCCATGCTAAGTGCAGGGTCTGAGGTGAATAAAAGAGACACGGCCCCTCCCTCCTGGAATTTACCTTGGATTCAAGGTACGCATTGGATACACACTAGGAAGTCACTAAGCAGAAACCCCACTTCCCCTTCATCAATGACGGGCTGGCACAGAGCCCAGGGGCGGGCTGCTGGACACTCCTTCCCCGGAATTTGAATCTTGCCCAGAATTCTCTTGCAGTTTTTGTTCCCAAGGACACTTTGGGTTTTACAGAGTTATCCAGGATATTTGAGGTATCGAATTTTCCTACAAATGGCCATTTACTGACTACCAATCAGGTCCAAGCATTAAACTGTGCACTTCCCTTACATTATTTCTACATATATTATTTGAGATTGTCTTTTTTAAATGAGAAGACTAATGTTTCTTGGCAGAGAAACACAAGTGATTTCTCAGGGATAGCAAATACATGTGATTATGGAGTGTATCCCCAGAGCCAGCATACCACTGGGCTCACAGAAGATGCTCATCACTGATGTTCTATACGTGTTTCTGGGATTGTTGGATTAATATAAAGGCTATGAGTGCATACTGCCAAATGCCAATGAGATATACAGACCACAGGATGGAGAGCTCAACTTTGGCAAATAACGTCAGAAACAAGGTTTCATAAAACGTAATTTATCGTGTGTATATATACAAATGTATGTTTATATTTCAAAGGCACAAGTAATTAAAATATCAGTGCTATTTTTAATTCATGGAATTTCAGAGGAGAGACACTGTGTGGTCAGATTTCCACTGTTTATTTAGGAGCAAGAACCCTGTTCCTTTCCTCAATATCAAGCATTTCATGCTGACAAGATCCTCCAACCACCTTAGGACCCTATAGCTTTCATGTCTTGTTTCTTGACTTCCCTGTATTTTGTAGTAGCACCACAATTTCCTCTTACAAAATGATCCCTTCTCCATTAGCTACACACTGAGAGCCAGAAAGCCAAAGCCCCACTCTCTGCTCACCACCCAGGAGCTGGCATAGAACCCAAGCAAAAGCTATTAAGATTTGAACTGTGATCAGAGCCATCTGGCAGTTCTGTTCCAAGGCTTGTAAGCCCACTTCAACCTCTCTCATCAGTTCCATCAGCCACTGATGTCCTTTTGCTCCTCTGCTTGGGAGTAGACTCTATGTTCCTTTTTTTCATTCTGTTGTTTACAACCAAAGAACTCAAAAATTCTAAATTCCAACTGTTAGAGCTAAACTGCAAATGGTTTCCATGGAATAGGCTGATTCTTGGAAAATTTAAGGCTTTGTTCATATTACATTTATTATCTTTACGGATACCCTTAAGGGTGAAGGACAAATAGCATCACCTCCAGCTGTTTACAGATTTTTTATTTGTTAAAAATCATTTCTTGCATACCCACTATGTCCAGGCACTGTGCAAAGCACTTTCATTGCATTACCTCATTTAATCCTAACAACAACCCACTAGAACATAAGCTCCAGGAGGCCAGGGCTTTTAATTCCCTTGTTTACTACTGAATCCCCAGTGTCCAGCAGATTATTCACATGTAATAAGTTATCAGTAAATGTTTTCTGAATGAATGAATAATTCTACGAGGCAGGCACTAGTATATGAAAGAGGAAACTGAGACTCAGAGGAGTTACGTTAATGTATCCATGGCCCTACTGCAAGTAAGTGGTGGAACCAGGATTTCAAACCCAGGCCTATCTGACTCTAGGACCCAATCTCCTAACCATCCTCTTATGCCTTTGAATTCTTGGGATGCAGAGAACAAGGAGGTCACCAATGTCTAGGAACTTGGGAAAGGCCCTCTGAGTCTCGGCGTCCTCTTGTGAAGAGGAGATATGGCCCTCATTTGTTTTTTGTAGATTTTCCGTAACCCCTTTGTACACGTGGGAAAATGTCATTTGTAGAGATAATATGCTAAAATTGGGAGAGAGGATTGAGAGTCAAATGTCACCTTTGCCATTGCTAGCTCATAGACTGGCAGGCTTCTTAATTCTGAGACTGAGCCCCACTCTGCCAAACATTTGCTTTCTAGTCCCTTTAGGAAGGCAGGAAGAATTAGTGAAAGTCATATGGACTGACTCTGTGAGTGGAAATAGAAATAGAAATTAAGGTATATAGACATATAATTATATAAGTATAAGATATAAATTTAAGGTATACATTTATATTTTATAAGATAACTTAGAAATAGAAATTAAGGTAACACAAATATAAATTTATATAACATAAATCTAGTTTTAAATATAAATTAGACTATTATTATGATAACTTTTAATACCAGCCCACTCCAGTACACTCTTCAAAGCAATTATCCACTCTGTGCTCTTCCCAGGAAATAAAATTATACTAGGAGGGTTCTCAAGCATCATTTCATAAACCATTCTTCCTGGCCTCTGTTAACTAGGGAAGAGTGATACTGCCTAAAATGCTAGTCCCAACGTCAGACCAACACAAGGCTCAACGCAGAGATGATGGCAACACGATCAACAGAGCCAGTTCAGATGTGAGCTTTGGCTTGAACAATTAGCTCTGGTGTGCCTGCATCCCGAAAGTGTAAGGGACAGGTAATGCAGGGGTCTTCTAAGCAAAGGAAAGAGAAGAGATGTGCTCAGAGAAGTAGGAAGAAAATTAGGAGACTACAAAAAGGAAAATTAACAACAACTAAAACATTTAAAATAAAATACCAAGGGAGCAAAGAGTTTTAACTACCTCCTGGTCAATGGGGAATAATCAAATAGCACAGAAAATTCCAGAAGAATGGGGACCTGATCAAGGGCTTTTATATTAGACAATTAAGAATTCCCTGATGATATCAGAGGAAGCGCCGTTAAATTCAAGAGGGGGAAATTAGATGCAGTGATACTGTCTCCCCATAATCCTTCAAAGAATGGATGAAAATATGAGTATTAACGCGAGAGGAAAAAAGGAGCAACAGAAGAATTCTGAAAAGTCGAGGAATTCTAAATAAAGAGTAAAAAGCTGGGAGCGGGACAATGTAAGGGCCAAAGTCTAAATAGTGGTTCTCAGAGGGCATTGGCTTGCTCCCTGCTTGATAATATTCACCTACTGACCATTCTTAGCCTTCCTGGGATGACCAGGCTCCCAGGAATAACAATAGTGCCTGGTAATAACAGCTGCATTCTTGGATATTTATCTTCATTCAGTCAGCAGTATAACTGTTACCATAATACTCTGATCAATACTCTTCTACCCAAACCAGAACACAATGACCTTTAAATACAACATATTTCAAATGAAGGGCAAGTCCACATGACAGTCCTTTCTCCGTGTGCTGCAGTAGGAGTGGTTGCGAGCAGTCTTGTGTTTAGACAGCAATAAAACACTGTTTTGTAAATGTAACCAGAAATGCAAAATGGGCACCACTTTATCTTAAACATCAGTGCACAAAAACCTGTATTATCTGAAGCAAAGAATGAACTAGCTGAAATGGAATCATTGGCTTAACCAAAGATTTTGATACAGTCACCAGACGCAGCCTGGCAGCTACTCAAGAGATCTTGTTACCCAGGTAATTTTCCCAGTCCCCTAAAAATACTTCCAGGATGGTTTAGAAGATCACAAGTAAAATGTCATTAATTCATTCATTAGGCAGCACTGAGTACCTTTTGTTCATGGAATTTTGAACTAGGAACTAAAGAACTGCTAAGATAACACAGGAACCAAAAGAAATAAAAATCAACATGCCTACTTATAAATTAGCTGAGGGAATAATACACAGTCTTATGACATGTATTTATTGAGTTCCTATTATATGCAAGGCATTGTATGTATATAAGAAAAAGATGAATAAGGCATAGTTTGACTTCTTAACCCAGGAGCAACAGAAAGACAGAATATTAAGAAAAAATGCACGGCCACAATGCAAAATGATTTGATGTCCACTAAGGGAAGGAGAATTGTCAGAGCTAAGTGAAATTGTAAGAAATGGTTTATTGGGGGAAATATGCCTGTTTTCAATTGCATTTTACAAGAGTTATATTACCACTAAACTTGTCTTCTGGGAGACTTATCTCACAGGCATATTCTACCAAATCTAGTTTATGAAGACATGCCCATGAGTTCAATAAAGGACTTTAAAGCCAAGTTTAGGATGCTTTATCAATACTTTGCAATTGCCCTCCTTCTCAACCAAATACCAACAAAAATATTGGTCCATCAGTCAACACGCATCAGGAATATACACACTGGGGGTATGAAGAATATCACAAACAGTTCCTGGCCTTCCAATTTTAATACATGCTTCCAAGTCCAATCCTCTGCAAATGAAAACATCTACAGATCCATGTGCAGTAAGGCATAAACTCTGATCTGTTGACCAGGCTGTGGCAGGATGGATTCATGCAATCTCTCCACTAAATAACATGAAATCTACTCTAACAAGATCAGATCTGGGCTCTGCTAGCTGTTGGGGTAGAGGTGGAATTAATCAGGGAACACTTCCTGAATTTGAGAGATTCCTGTGATTTTCAAATTCAGGAGAATTGAAAACAAGGGGACAGAAATAATTCCAGGCATTTGGAAAATTTTAAAAAGGCTGGGAGTAGGAGGGGATGAGAAGCTTAGAGCCCGGCAATAGAGGTATTAAGTCAAAAGGTTTGGTTAAAAATTCAAGTCTGGGAGTTGGGCCGTCTTAGTTCTTCTGGTTACTTTTTGTAACTTGGCCCTGGACAAGTTACTTATCTAAGCCTCATTGTCTGAACAGTAAAGAGATAACACCTCCAACCCGTCATGGCAATTAGGTGAATCAAACGAGGTCATTTATTTTTAATATATTAAGTTAAACTTAAAAAAATATCTTATTTTATTATTTTTTTAATATACAATAGGTTCTTATTAGTTATCTATTTTATACATATTAGTGTATATATGTCAATCCCAATCTCCCAATTCAACCCACCACCACCACCCCACCTCCTGCTTTCCCCCTTGGTACCCATACGTTTGTTCTCTACATCTGTGTCTCTATTTCTGCCTTGCAAACCGGTTCATCTGTACCATTTTTCTAGATTCCACATATATGTGTTAATATACAATATTTGTTTTTTTCTTTCTGACTTACTTCACTCTGTATGACAGTCTCTAGGTCCACCCATGTCATTACAAATGACCCAATTTCATTCCTTTTTATGGCTGAGTAATATTCCACTGTATATATGTACCACATCTTTATCCATTCGTTTGTCCATGGGCATTTAGGTTGCTACCGTGACCTGGCTACTGTAAATAGCACTGCAATAAACATTGGAATGCATGTGTTTTTTTGAATTATGGTTTTCTCTGGGTATATGCCCAGTAGTGAGACTGCTGGGTCATATGGTTAATTCTATTTTTAGTTTTTTAAGGAACCTCCATACTGTTCTCCATAGTGGCTGCATCAATTTACATTCCCACCAACAGTGCAAGAGGGTACCCTTTTCTCCACACCCTCTCCAGCATTTATTGTTTCTAGATTTTTTGATGATGGCCGTTCTAACCAGTGTGAGGTGATACCTCATTGTAGTTTTGATTTGCATTTCTCTAATAATTAATGATGTTGAGCAGCTTGTCATGTGCTTCTTGGCCATCTGTATGTCTTCTTTGGAGAAATGTTTTTTTAGGTCTTCTGCCCACTTTTTGATTGGGTTGTTTGTTTTTTTGATACTGAGCTGCATGAGCTGTTTATATATTTTGGAGATTAATCCTTTGTCCGTTGATTCATTTGCAAATATCTTCTCTCATTCTGAGGGTTGTCTTTTCATCTTGTTTATAGTTTCCCTTGTTGTGCAAAAGCTTTTAAGTTTCATTAGGTCCCATTTGTTTATTTTTGTTTTTATTTCCATTTCTCTAGGAGGTGGTTCAAAAAGGATCTTGCTGTGATTTATGTCATAGAGTGTTCTGCCTATGTTTCCCTCTAAGAGTTTTATAGTGTCTGGCCTTACATTTAGGTCTTTAATCCATTTTGAGTTTATTCTTGTGTATGGTGTTAGGGAGTGTTCTAACTTCATTCTTTTACATGTGGCTGTCCAGTTTTCCCAACAACACTTATTGAAGAGACTGTCTTTCCTCCATTGTATATCCAAAATTAAACTTTTTTTTTATATGAAAATGCTGTTTGAAAGTGTAGTCCTAGTGTCCAGCACATAAAAATATGGATCTCTTCCCAATTCTAAAACTCTTAGAGGAGTTTGCTAATATCATGCCAATGAGCACATGTTTCCTTATGGGACAATTAATTTCTAATGGAAACTGAACACAGGGACTAGATCACCGACTCGTATATTTTACGTTGTGCCTAGAATAGGGCTTTGTTGAATGTCCATCCACATTTCACCCACTGTCCAATTGTGTCCCATGAGTAGGTCTTGTTTCCTCACAAAGCTGTGTATCCCCAAAGAAAGATAATCCCTAAAGTCCACATATTTCTTCTATAGGTAACACAGTTTCTGGCAAAGTTCTAGACACACAGAAGAAGCTGAAAAATAATGGTTGGTTTCGTCATCAAGTATGGCGTGTGCGGGATATGATACCTTCTGGAGTAGCTGGGAACAACACCGCCAGGGAAGCACTAAAGGGGGCTGTGATCACTAAGTACAAGTTGATAAGAGTTAAAAAGAAATGACGGAGGAAGATGTGATCATTCACCTAAGAACAGGAAGTTTTCAGCAACAGACCGAACATGGAGAACAAAGGACGGGGAGACAGAGGCAGTGACCCTAAGGCTTGTGGTTTGGGGGAAAACCAGAAAACTGGTTTCTGATCCCTGGGAGCACACAAACAAGAAGTTAGGCAACCTGGTGTGCGCTGGGTTGCAGAGTCAGCCTGTGCTAAAGATTAACAGCCGGTCTTGAAGGGGACTAAAGATCGGGAGAGAGCTTGTAAAGCACAAAACACTTCCCTGGCAGCAGACTGCAATGGCAGGACAAAGAATGCCCAGACCCCACCAGTGCTCTGCAGAAATAGGCACCATTTGTTCATTTAACAGGTAATAGAGCAGCTCAAGGAAGCAAATATATCCTTGGAGTTGGTCATGGGACTGGCCAGTGTTTCTGAAGCTTCCTGATAGAAAACAGCAATTCCATCCTACTGACACTGAGGGCAAGCAATGGGAACCAGGGAGTTTGAGTTCTGGTTAAATACTAACTCCTAAATCCCTAATCTGTGGGAAGATAGAAATCATGCATAACCAAGAGGAGCGGTGGGGCATTCATTTATCAGGGGCCTAATGACATGTTTCTGAGAAGGCTGTTAATTGAGGTAGGATCACTCTGGAAGAGAGGAAACCTAGGCATGGTGTCTGGATCTCTATAAATGTCCTAAACTTTTCTGACTGCCACTGTGTGGGCGTGGGCAACTTCCTTCGGCCATTCGGTGACAGGCCTCCTTGAGAACTGAAGTCCTGCCTTAATCACCTTTCTAACCGCCACCTCACCTGGTGTACCATCTTGCTTATACTATGAGCTCAAGAAACTTCTGGCTATTGATTGCTGAAATCTACCCGATACTGGATTGGCAAATTGTCTTCTGAATTTCAATAACCCAGTCAATCTGGGAACAACCTTAAACTTGGATGGTTAACAGCATTGTTTCTGATGAGCTAAGTAGAAATTAGTGCATTGTTAAGTGTTGTAATCCACACCTGTGGTTATATGATTTAAACTGAGATAGCTCACACGTATGCCTCCAGACATACACCCAACACCCACCGACCCACACCCTCAAAAAAACACACAGGGCTGTGAACAATAGAAAGCTGATAGAGTTGTCTGTATATACTATATAGAGACAGACAGACAAGAATTGACAGAGCAATCATCTCACAAAGAGTTGTTAATATGTAAGAAAGAAAGATACCAGGAATAGCCAGCCTAGTGTTTTAAGACGGCATTTTCTTTGCTTTCTGCTTTTAAATTACACACTGCAAAGTCACTGAGGAGAAAGCTTTAAGAAAACTTTCATTTGCTATGGTACAGCTCACCAGTCTTTCTTTGCCCCAAAAATAAATAAATAAATAACCCCCCTGGAAACGTTTCTTTCTTCTCATAGACATTAATAATGATAGCCTGAACTGTAAAGATTTGGTTTTACTGAAGGTAATGGAGTCATGTTTATTTCCATTAGGCTAGGCCTATAAAATCCTCTTTTTATAACCGTGAGCCTACAATTTCAAAACAGCAAAGTTTGACATTTTGGTCTCCAACAGGCAACACTTAATATTGGCATGTTTAAAAAATCTATATGAAAAAAGCTCCTAATACAAGACAGGCTGAACATTTTCCCCGAAAATGGTTTGTTTTAGCTATCTCTCTTCCTCCTGGATGGACAAGGAAAATCAGACAGCTTACTGGCTTAGTTTGTTAGGCCAGGTTAAAGGGATGCAACGCCAAAGACTCTTAAGGGAGCTTTACCCTTGGGCTAAAAATAGCACACGCACTAGAGAATTATCTTAAATACGACCAAACTTGCTCCGCACTGTGAATGCAGATAACTGGAATCTGTTTCCATTTTTGGTCTTTTCAGGGCTTTTTTTTTTTTAAGTTTGGCTCGTGGTAGCTGACTATTTAAGTCATTTCTGATTCTATTTGTCACATTTGCTCCCAGGGATACTGCCAAGAGTACCTGACTGAGGAATTCTTCTCATTTAGCTCTGCAGCTTTTGTTAAAATCTAATGAGCTGCTGGACTGCCAAGCGTGACGTAGAACGGCCTTGTTAGAAGGCAGATTCATTTAAAAAAAAAAAAAAATGTTATTAAGGGCCTAATGTGTGCATCCTTTTTCTTGGCCATTCCGTTCTCCTGCTAAGAGATGAGAAATGCAGTTTACTGTATCTTATAAGTAAATAGGAGTGTGTTTAACCCCTGATGTGATGAAGTCTCAAATAAATAATCTACCAACACTTACAAACTTTCCTCCCTTTCCACCCTTTCAGCAGACAATTTTACCCCTCTCTTTGTGTCTTCATGTACTTCTTCTCTAATTTTGCCACAAAATCCATCCCAATATCTTATAATTTGTTAAGTGTCTTTTCACTAGACAACCAACTCTGTGTCCTAAGTATTACGTACGTTAATACGTCCTTGTATTCTGAGCACCTAAATTAGTGCCTTACACATAGTGGATGCTCTTTAAATGGTCAATAAATGGGTCAATTTAAGAAGGACTGAAATAAATTCCTGTATCAGAGCACCCTATATAATAGCATACTAAACTTTAACCCATGAGTCAGCCTAAACAGGTACCCACATGGGCTGGGTAAACTGTTCCCTTTGAAACAAAGACAGCTCACTGAGGTCTTTGTTAAAATAGCAAAGATGACCAAGAATTCAACTGCTCTACAGAAACTCGTAAGAAATTCAGGTTAAGGGGATCCTTTTGCTTTGCTATTTTTTGCACCCAGGTTTCCAGCCTATAAACCAAAGCAAGGTCAAAACATTCACAACTTCTGAAGAGCCTGAACGCCTTGGGAGATTAGCCATCCTTTGCCATCCCACCATTTCTTTCTAGCCTCTGTGCTTGATTCTCCCGGGAAATAGGATAACTGTCATAGAGCTATGGTACTGTAAACTTGTGTGATTAGGCAATCACTTTTCCTCATGAGATAAATTCTTTTCATTGCAATTCTTGACAAGGAAATGACAACAAAAACAAAATATCTGCAAATGTTTGAAGTCTGGATCTGTTGAGAGAGGCAAAACAGGCCAGGAAATATGGGCACAGTGTGGGAACAATGTGGGCCATGGGAAGCTGGGGCCACGCATTTTTATAAGCTCCCAGGTAACAGCTGATCCCTTGGACAGAGGCAGAGTTAATCTGACGCTCTGGAACGCCATAAAGGTACCGATTCTTTAGCTCTTCACTGAGTGTGAGAAATATTCCCTCTTCCGTAGGAGAGAGGAGTGAATACTCGACGTCCAAAGCAGACATACAACAGTGTCTTTATGTGCCAACACACACCAGCTTAACACATGTCTTGCAACTGCCATTATAACCACCCATCTATCTTAATCCGAGGAGCAAGTTTCAGTGAATTAGAAGGTAAGTTCACAGCTAGTCTGGCAGGTGCACACATACTGCTGTCACAGTTGGCTCTGTTTACAAACCATCTCTTGGAGAGCATGCTCTCAGATCTTTGAGATGTCTTATTTTTAGCAGGATTGGTCTAAATGGCTGGGAAGGTCATTTTATTCTCTCTCTCTCCCTCTCCCTGAATCTGATAGAAACACTGTAAATCCATCCGTTAACAGACCTCAGAGATAGAATTCCAAATATGCACAGTTTTGTGCTCGGCACAGAGAAGGTGACGAGGTAACAAGTTAAGGCACACTTATAAAGGATACGGGGGAACGCCCTCATGCAGTTTATAATGTAGCTTGAGGGATACTGCCGGAAGGACAGACCCCTATGGCCACAGTGCAAAGACCTTCACAAAAGGAAAAGACGCTCTTTGGCACATGTGATAATAATACTCGTTTTGCCTAAGAGGGGCCACTGATAGCTTCTTAAGTTTAGGGATTTAATAGTTTATCCTTTGCCTGGTGAAGGTTCCCACTGAACACAGACCCAACCAACCACTGGCCTTTAGTGTAGCACATGGTTATAATACAGTTTATGGACATTGGGTGTATGGCAAATTTCCTTTGGACTCTCATTTCTTAAGACTTATTTCCACTGACACTCAAAGGAGGACAGATTTAATTTCTGAGAACCCCCAACTGCACATCTTTTTCTGTCCGTGCCTCCGCACTTCATTTGCATTGATTCTTTCCGTTCCACTGCTCAGCTCCACGGAGGACACTGAGATGGCAGGGCAGCCAGCTTGCACACAGTCTAGGATGGGCTTTTATGCTCCTGGATGAAAGGTCGGGTGGAAAGGCCCACCATCGACACAATGGATCTGGTCCCTCAGGGACCATCCACTGGTTCAAGAATAGCTTGCAGGTGAGTGATGGACAGGGTCACCACTGCCCGACTGTATCAGGAGCTATTATAACAGCCATAAAGAGAAAGGGAAAAATTGAACAACGGAAGAATGATTCCTGAAGGGGACATGAAGAGAGGCACAAATGTCTTCATACAAGGGAGAAGCGTGAGAAGTACCAGGGGAGCCGTCAGGGTGGACGGCATTCTTTGAAATTGCCAAAGTTTGAATATTAATGAGGGGTCATGGCCCAACCAAAGCTCAGGGTCCAGAGAGAGAAACCCACACTGTCCGTTCTCTCCCCTCGGGTGAAAGGTGACAGAGCTGGGCCAGAGAGTTTGGATAAAGAAGACACAGTTATAGCTTTCCTTGGGTTTCGAGAGAGAAATGAGATTTAGAGAACTCAGTGCTGCACTTTATCTGAAATCCTGTACCCAAAACCAAGCAGCGCATTTTAGTGATTGTCTTGTAAGCCCTACAGCCTCTATTTATAAGGATCTCCAAACAAAATGGGAAAAGAAGGGGGAAATTACTCATAGTACTGGTAATACAATTGAGTGTGTTCTCAAAGAATATAGACGCATAAATTATGCATTGTTGGAGTGGTGGTTTATTTGGGGACTGGGTAGAAAAGCAACGAGGGCGAAAAGTATCAGTAATTTCCTTCTAAGGTAATGCGGGGAATTACTTATTTAAGGATAACTCTGCTGAGCTGTATTTGTCTTGACCAATGGCCTTATAGCTAAAGAGCTTTACTCCTGACAAGAAAAAAAAAAAAAAAATCAGTGATTTTTTTTTTTTCTTTTTTTTAAAAAAATTTATTTATTTACTTTTGGCTGTGTTGGGTCCTCGTTTCTGTGCGTGGCCTTTCTCCAGTTGCGGCGAGCGGGGGCCACTCTTCATCGCGGTGCGCGGGCCTCTCACTGTTGTGGCCTCTCCTGTTGCGGAGCACAGGCTCCAGACGCGCAGGCTCAGTAGTTGTGGCTCACGGGCCTAGCCGCTCCGCGGCATGTGGGAGCTTCCCAGACCGGGGCACGAACCCCTGTCCCCTGTACTTGCAGGAGGATTCTTAACCACTGTGCCACCAGGGAAGCCCTCAGTGATCTTTTTATTGGAGGAAATTTTTTCCAGTTGTGTTCTTTTTGTCTTGTTTTACTTTTGGCTGCGTTGGGTCTTCGTTGCTGCACGCGGGCTTTCTCTGGTTGCGGCGAGCGGGGGCTACTCTTCGTTGCGGTGCGCGGGCTTCTCACTGCGGTGGCTTCTCTTGCTGTGGAGCATGGGCTCTAGGCGCGCACGCTCAGTGGTTATGGCACACAGGCTTAGTTGCTCTGCAGCATGTGGGATCTTCCCGGACCGGGGATCGAACCCGTGTCCCCTGCATTGGCAGGAGGATTCTTAACCACTGCGCCACCAGGGAAATCCCACCAGTTGTGTTTTTTTAAGGGAGAAAGTGATCTGACAGATTATACAATGAAGTTTAACATTACATGGAATGTTCTATTAGGTACTACTACGTGGGAAAAACAGGATGATATCCAGACCCCAGGAAAATCTTTTAGATGTAAAAAATATGTGTGTGTGTTTGCATATATGCCTCATTTATTTCTCATGATCAGGCATTAATCCACATGGGCACTTGTGCAGATGAATCAAGAAGCTGAATGGTTAACCACCCAATTTTTTATTAAAGCATTTAATGGGAAGATTTCAAAATCATTTACATATTTCCCTCATCTAAAAAATTATGAGAACTGATTTTTGTAGCATTATGTGATATTGTAAAATGACCACAGGGAGCTATTTAGAAATATAGCCCTGAGAAATACAGGGCGCTTTGACCTCAACTGAAGTGGCCCCAGACAGTCATATTTTGAGGAAGTGTCTACTTTTTGTAGTTTTTAGTCTCATCTGTTTTGGCCAGTTCCTACTTCCCACCCCTTGTCTCTACAAGCTCATTAACTTTCTAAATCATTTCTTCTCATCTCCCTTGTGCTCAGAGCACAGATAACTAGATTGGTGTAAATTGCAAGTAAAACAAAAGGAAGCAAGTGGTAAGTGAGAGCTGGAGAAGCTTATCTGGGAATAAAATGCATTGAGTTTGAGGGTATGATTTTTTTTTCATCTGGTTTGGCTTCTCAGAGACATTTATACAAACGGTATGTTTCTCAGCTATGTTTCAGACAATTAATAATACTAAGTTAATAATGGCCAGAGAAATGAGGTCTCCTACTATGAATTATAAAAATAACCACTGTGATTAAGTAAAAATGCATCCCATCTATGGAACATACATCTTCCCTTTCAGCTATGAAACATGTCGCTGGAAATAAAAACGAACCAGCAACTAAAGGAAAAAAAGTGGGATCGCTGTTTTGTTTTTCCATATCACAAAAGCAGGAGGGAGGTCACACAGTACCGTTGGAGGGTATCATGCCTTTTGCTGACTCAGAGAAGAAACACATTTGCCATTCAAAGACAAATTAAACAGGGCATGGATCATGCTACGTGGATTGCCAGACTCAGTTATCTGCCAAGACCAGGCAACATTCAGTTACCTCCAAATGCATCTAAACACGGAAAATTCTTTGGCTCTGTGTGGACAGAATGCCTTTGTCAAAATTTTCAGTTGGAACAAATATTGCAAAGCAGTCCAGATGAGATTTGTCCCAGGAGAAATTGACACAAATTCCTTTAGGACAGAGGAAGCTACCTCAGCTACACTGCTGGGATTGCCAGGTGATAGGATTAAAGGAGCTAGAAAGTGGCATCATGACCTAATATAACTCTCAAATCTACTGCACACAGAGTCCTCGAACTGTGGACCAGCGGGGTAAGAAGTCACTTAACCCATATGCAGCATCACGGCGCTCAGATGCTCAGGTATCTGACTAGACCCTTCTTCCCCAGTGGGAACAGGAGGTGAGCCTGCCCATCAGGCAGCACTGCCTAAAAGAAAAGGCAAGCTGATATCGGTGGCTCAGAGGAGAGCAGGGTGTCCCTGCTAAACATGCGCTGGCAAGACACAAGAGGATCCTGACATGAGGACATTTCTGGACAGGATCTGAATTGGCGAGGATCCCTGGACACCTGGGAGAACTATGTCTGGAATACAGAAGCTCCAACTTCACCTCTGAACAAATGTGATGGCACCCAGCGAAGCTAATGTCCTTAGGCCAAGAGTCCATGGAAAAACCAAGGGTGTTCCTATAATAGAGGGACTTTTTTCCCTATACAAGCGTCATTCAAATCAGAAATAAACTTCTCGGAAAGGACTGGGGAGAAAAAGTTTAAGCCGGAGAATTACAGGGAAGTGAAAGAGATCTAATTGAATCAGGCCCAGTAGAGATGTAATGCTTGGTACCTCCAGAGAGAAGAGGAAAGAGGTAGTGAGCATTCTTTCTGTGCCTGCCTCATTCACGGAAGCAGGTAGGACCATCCATGAAACAGTGCAAAGAAAGCTCCAAGACGTAGAAAAGCCACATATTCAAGGTGTTGCATATAGACAAAAAGTGTGCCAGGCTTTCCAGCTGGACTGAAATATCATTCTCACAGAGAAATGTCAACAGGCCTAAAATGATGCAAAACGGTATTCATCCAAAGGAGCCCCAAATACGTTGCCAGGGGCTCAGTGTTCCACTCACGGCAGCATTGTACACTGGTGAGAGAACTTTCTGCTGACAGCCTTGCCCTCTTCCCTTAGGGTGACTACCTCTCCTCTTCTCTCAGCCATTCCAATGAGCAAACTGCTGTTTTTCTCAATACACAGTGTGTAGGACACCATAAATCCCAGGTTCTCTAATTTCAAATATTCTGTCCCACTGCCCTGCTTTTGATGGATCCTATGCCTGGGCTCTTGGTTTGGAATAGAAGGTCCCATTAGCCAGGAGAAATGCTCTCCAGCAAAATTCCATGTCAAGGTGAAGGCATTTCTGAAGATGATAAGTGTACCAACCCAGAGAAGGGCAGAAATTATCTGTGAGCGATAACCAGGATAACAGGCAGGTGGGGAAAGTCCCCGCTTTGCTTTCTCTATCAGAGTGCTTACCTCACTTGATTTTAAAGCCCTGTCTTCATCACTAATTGTGAGCTTCGTGGTACCATGGACTTTGTCTACACATAATCACTGTATCTTCAGAAAGTGGCAAGGAGACGGGCACGCTAATGGCTGACAGTAATTATTTTTTTAATGAAGGGATAAATAAATCAGTGAGAGAATAGAGAAACTGTTAAAATCCAGAAGCATGAAGAAATGTGAAAATACGCACAAGTTGGAGACCAGTAGCTTCGGCCGCCGAGTGGTTTCTTCCATGAGAAAATGCGACCATCCATACCACAAGTGATATGGGATGAAAGATCAGTGTTAGTCATACCCCCTCGGTAACGCACACATTCTAAAGCACAGTCCTGAGGTTTTAAAGTTGGCATCTTAACCAGGAAAATCCACATGATGGCAGAGATAGCCGGCAACACCTTCTGTTTCCAGACCATTTGCAGGAAGATGGGAAGTGTTGAACACACTCTAAGAATTTCTCCAAAGTTCAAAAGTACTTGGCATCAGTTTCTACTCATGCCTCTGGTGCCGAAATATCAGCCACCGTGGAAACTGGTCTCTACAGTTGCTCCCCCGCGACTGGTGAGTCTGTTTCATTTGTCCCCTTCTCCTTTCAGTAAGTTGCACATTTGCTTCAATCATTTCTCTGCTGCATCTCTCTAAATTCTCTGTCGTGGGAAAGTCTGATCAAAATGTCCAGCCTTCACTATGACCCAGGGCTCTGGTAATGAATTAAGAGTTAACTGGAGTGCACATGAAACAGAGAGCTTGCCAGAAGATGGTTAGAGAATTTCATGACAATTAGCACTGATTTGCGCTACAAGAATACAAAAAAAAATTGTTTCAAAGGAGAACAAAAACAGCTTCTCACACATACATAACCCAAAAAAAGCCTTCTAGCACTGACTGAAAATGATACCATTGGATGACAGAAGAAACACACCAGATTAGCCAATTAGCATTCACCCAAGAAAAGTAAGCACTTTGGAGAGAAGGGAGAAAAGGAACCCATCAACGGTAATATCAACTTTACAATAGCCCTGACTGTTTATCTACCCAAAGGAAGTGCTACCTCCCAATTTTTTTTGTGACCCTCTTGACAATTCTGGGGGAAAAAGTGTTAGTTCAACATTATCGCAAGCCAGAATATGACTCTATTTATGTGACAAGTTGACAACATACAATTTCATGCTTGTTGAACTGATCGGTGTTATATATTCACTGTGCATATTACGGAGGCTCACTGTTATAAATATGAAACAGTATACACTTATTCAAAGTAACTCCAGCAGTGGCAATTTATAGCTGGGTTGTTTGTGCTCTTACAAAGCCCACTGCCACCTTAAGGGGCTGCAGCGCACAGAAACAGATGTGAAGTGTGACTCTGACCAAAATGGACTGACGATGACCTATGTGAAAGCAGGCTATTACATTTTGGTCTGCATGGCAGCTGACACTGGTTTGTATTTAGATATGTGACTGGTGAGAACACTGTGTTCTTAAAGCTCTGTTTAAACATGGGCCAAGACATTTGTCTGCTGGACTAATTATTTTACCACCCAGCCATGGCAAGTATCCCATTCTTTTCCTTAAAAAAAGAAAGAATGCGAATGTGTATGCACACACACACACAGGCACACAGTTCCACTATGCTGTGTAAAGTTACAGTCAGTACTTTAAACCTTGGTCATGTCAGGTGAATGCTGGCAAGAGTTCTGGAACGTCTGCATAACAGAATTGTACCACGTTCTCGATCAGGTGCCTGGGAACGGGACAAGGCCACAAACCATCAAATCATAAGCTGTCCCAGACACTGTTTTTGGTCAAATCATTTCCTCCTTTCTTTCCCCTCTTTCTTTCTTTCTCTTAGCAAGCTTCAACCAATCTGCAAGTGTTCACTTCCACAAGGACAAATTTGGAAGAGTGAAGAACAACACAGTTTATCCAAATGTGGAAGGAAATGAGGGAACCAGGTGCCTTGCTAAAGCCAGATATCACAAATTTGCATAAGTAGTTTCCCAACGACAGAAGTGCTATTTGGAACAAAATAAATTGCTTGTATTGTATGCAAGGGCACAAACCTTGACCAAGTTTGTGGTTGCTTCCCTGCTCCTATGTTTCTTTAAGTACACCCTGATATTCCTGCTAAGAAGCCCAAGTTGGTGGCCCTCTGTAGTGTAGGTAGATCTAAAAGGATAATAGTTTATTTATTATTTCATTTAATCATTTGTTTTTAGATAGACCTAAAAAGCTTACTGTTTATCTAGAAGTCTTCAACATCTGCATGTGACTATTAAGAAAAATAAATAAAAAATATTTGAAATATGAATTACGTTGCTGCAGGATTTTCTAGTAATTCCTTTGTTTCCTTTTTGTTTGTTTGTTTGCTTAAAAGTAAGTAACACTCTCAAAATGAGAGCTAGCAATGCAGTCACTGACCGGAATCGTGGATCTTTTTTGAAAGATTTTAATTCTAGTGTTTCGGAACTTCCACACTCTAACAAAGTTTGTTATTCAGAATCTACATCTCTTTCTACTTTTCCTGTTGGACTGAAGTGAAGATGTTGTCGGTCTGTCTAGTAAATCCAACCCACAAGATAACATAATCACATACATTCATTTCTCAGAGACCCTGGCGGTTCTTATCTCCTTGCTTTTATGATCTCTTATGAACAGCCAGGAATAGCAATTTGCAGGCTGTTTGTAAAGCCATCTTAGTCTGAACCTAGCCTTCCCCTCTTTTATCACACGGCGATATTCTGCAGCTAAATACCATTCACCACAGCAAAATTTGCTCTGAGCTCCATTTTCGAATAATTTAAGTATTCTCTGTGTGCATGGAACATATCAAACATGCAGTGTAGGGCGATTATCATTTCAATGAACTATTTATTAATAGAAGGTGGTGTGTGTGCTTTGCTTAGATTTATTGATATGCTGCCCACTGTATATTGTAGCCTGAAGCTATTTAGTTCATGGTCATCAGCGTCTCAGACAAGCAGCGCTGTGGCTCTCATGGTCCCCGTTCTTCTTTGTGCTTTGCTCAACTTTATTTTACCACTATATCACCTAGAACCTTAAACACAAGGCTTGAGTTCTGTGTAAAATCACAATTGTTTCCTATTAAGTGTTCCAAGCTCCCCATTTTTATTAAGAGTTACTTTATTAAATCCTTAATAACATAGATAGAATAGTTAGTTAATTTGTGTGTTGAGCCATGGATGTTAATTTGTAAACATAATAACATACTGCAATCATTTGCATAATAGCATTTTAATCTTTTTAGTAAAAGGTGTAATTCCCTACAAAGTACACTGCAGTAGAAACTAAGTGACTATTGGTAATAGTACAAAGGCCTTAAAATTCTGATCCTATTATAGTGTTGGAATATACTCAAACTGCTTCCATAATCTCTGAAATGTTACTATTCTCTGATTTAGGTGTCTGTGTCAAGAATAAAAATGAAGTATAATTGGTAGCAATAGACTATTTCCTAAATGTAATTTAGTATTCACGAAGCACCAGCACTTTGCAAATAGCTCTGAGGCTTTCCTTCAAAGTTCAGAGCTCCAGCCCTGCATATTGTGTGAGAAACACCAAGGATCTCACACTAAACTTGGTTGTGCCGAAGACAAGGCTCCAATAAATCATGCTGATGTGGCACAGGGCAGGGCATCGGCCACCAAGGATTTGGCTGTTAAGTGTCCTCCCTCCTCCCTGCCCGACCGGCCTGCTTTTACCTCCTTGAACTAACTGCTTCTGAGCAGCAGTTTGGGAGAGAATGAAAAAGTGGGGGAAATAGTTAACAAAGAGACTTCTAAAAAACACACAGAAAAACCAAAAAAAACAACTCTAGAGGGGGCTCGAAAGAGCCCATTAACACCAATCACAAGACTGGCCAAAAAAAAAAAAAAAAAAACCAAAAAAAAAAAAAAA
>NW_006774075.1:841201-852738 GCF_000442215.2 Lipotes vexillifer
CATAAACCCAAAAAAAAAAACGGGCCAAAAAAAAAAAAAAAAACCCAGAAAAAAAAAAAAGCCTACTTGTTTAAAAGTCAAGCCAAGTCATTTTACGCAAGATCTGGTAATTCATTAATCTATCAGGCTGCAAACCTTGAATGAATAACTTGCTCTAGTAATGGAGATGGGCAGGTCTACACAGCATCAGTGTTTAGGATCTGAAACTATGCAAATTATTCTATCATTTTGGAACAGAAAAGGCACAAAAGTATCTCCTATTATCATTTTGGGGTAAATTGCGTAATGGACAAGAAGTCATTTATCTTCGTAAAAATTCGCCCTTGCCAAGAGTAAGAGTGTGTATTTCCTTGTGTATCTCTCTCCCCTTTTCCCCTGTTCTCATTCTAGCTGCTTGTAATTCAGCATCTTTGGCAGGCTACAGTAAAACACAGTACCCTGCTTTGCTTTCAAACTATACCTCAGAGCGCACAATCTTGAAAGTAACCTGAAAGGTTAAAGAAGAAGAAAAACATTGGTCCTTACAAAATTGTTTTACGTCACAGGCAATTCATTTTATAAAACACACAATAAAAGTTTTCATTGTTACAAGAATAGGCACATAATGATCGGGACAGATAAACCTTGTTAAAAATGTGAAGTCTGGGGTAGAGAACAGTGGAAGAACAATTTGGCTGTCGGTCTTTAATGTTCATTTTTTATCTGCTTTGTGTGTTGATCTGGTTCAGAGGTGAGCCATCTGCTGGGCTGTGTTTCCAGGACATTTCATATAGATAGGGGGAGGAGGACAAACAGACACTATGTATAAGCTTACTATGCAAGCACACATAGTTGCTATACAAAGAGACAGTTTGTCCACTGCAGCATCCTGAATCTTAATGACTTTAACCTCGACTAATATCTTTGAAGTAAATCTAAGAGGCAGTGCGCCACTTTTTCCTGATTCCTCCCCAAGTTTTCCTCCTTGTGAATGTGGGTCTCCACTTTCCTGGCTCCAAAGATATCCAGGTGGAGTAATTTTTAGTTCAATGACCCACTGAAGAGTCCAGGAGGTAGGAAAAGCCCAAGATATGTCCATAAAATGTCTCACCTCCTTCTTGGAGTGCCAACAGTATCGAAATAGTTGGTCTCTATCCCCAAAACACCAACTAGCACCTTCTACAATCACTGTGCCCAATTACACATATGGATTCTCACTTTCCAAACTGCAAATGGCTAAGAACTGGATTGACTTCCCTGAAAAACAGCAGCCGACCTCATCCTTTGTAACCACAACTTACACTAACAAAAGCAACCATCAGGAAAGTTAGTGGTGAAGGATGTCATTTAACTGGCATCCTTTGACTTACTATTTATTAGTAGGGATTGATGCCAAGAGACATAGCCCCATGGGTCAGAGCTCCTGAGCTGTATTTTCCCAGTGGTCAGCGTAATGGCGAGGAAGAAACAGGGTGATAAACCAGATGTCTCCAAGATAAGGCAGATGTTATCAAGACAAGAAGTCTAAACAGTCTTTAACTGAGGTGTGTAGAAACACACACACACACACACACACACACACACACACACACACACACACACGTGAACACTATTCAGTCTCCCAGCTGGATAAGCCTACAGTAGTGGTTGAAAATAAAGCAGCGCACAGGCTGGGTCAGATTGTTGCTTCCTGATTTGTGACTCTCCAAGATGAACATCTAACTGATTTATACCCAGAATTTGAAATTTTGTGGTAGACTACAAATGCAAAGATAAGTACAACATAAATTTTTAAAATACTCCATAAGTCTCCAGGAGTTTCAACATTCTTCAGTGTTCTTATGTTACAGCCAATTATCTCCCCACTTAAATGGCTATTATTTTCTTACTTGAAGTCTATATTCTCCCTAAGCGTCATTACCAAGTGTGGCAAAAATCTGGTTGTGGGCTGTAAATTGAATTTAAATGACAAACCTTTATTGATTGCAAATTGGAAATTCCAGAAATCTTCAAGAAGTGATTATTGTAAATGAATTCGGTCTCTCCACATAAAAAAGGAGAATTTATTCTCCTGATAATTAAATTAAGGGGAGGTGGTTTGGACACACATTTTTTTTCTCTGTTTGTTTTATTAAAATTCCAAGAGGTTTGCCATTCATAGAAAAGTCTGCCTGACCTCAGGCACAGGCAGAAGCAGGAATTCATTACCGTGGAAGGCTACAGAATTTCCTCCAAGGAGACAAGTGAGAAAAAGCAGACACCACGTGAATTTATGGATTGGGTTAAATAGGTTCTGCCCCTGATGGAGCAGGGAGATGGCAGCCCCTTTGTAAAATGACTCACAGTCCAAGAAAGTGCTTCAGCTCCTAAAGGTGAGCAGAAACTTAACCAGATAGATACCCATGAAGTTCCAATTCCCTTTGGAATATTTTCGAGTTAGTCTGCTTTGCCACCTCCCTCCCTAACCTAACTCATATTTATCAGGACTGATGGAATTTTCCTTTGAGGTGCTTAAATTTTGTTCCCTGGACGCCATCCCCTCTGCTGTCACCTTGTCCCTTCCCTGCACCTGCATCGCATGGGGTTTGGAATGCAGCAGAGCCTGCTGTCGGATTTCCTCTACTTTCTGCTTGTCCATAGCTCTTAAAACGATCAGAACGATCACCCTTAAATACCATCTCTGTCACGTTGCTCTCCTGCTAAAAATCTTCAGTGGCACCCTAATTCCTATTGTGGAGACTCTAAACACTTGCAACTGGGTCCTCAGGGCGTGGCATAATTTTGTACCCACCCTAAATCCAGACTTACCTATCTTACTCCTGTGCTCCCATTAATACATTTTTCACTTTGAGTAAACCAAGCTCTTCACCTTCATAATCCGGCTATGAAAAGACTTCACTCTTATTCTCTTATTAACCTTGGTGATGTTATTCTTGCTGATTCCCTCCTTAGCTAGGATACATGCACACACACACACACACACACACACACACAC
Source organism: Lipotes vexillifer (assembly GCF_000442215.2). Taxonomy (NCBI): domain Eukaryota; kingdom Metazoa; phylum Chordata; class Mammalia; order Artiodactyla; family Lipotidae; genus Lipotes; species Lipotes vexillifer. Next base: position 844,176 of record NW_006774075.1, read on the forward strand.
ACACATACACGTATACATGTATATATGAATACACACAGTCTTGCCATATTTGCCAACTGCTAATATATATATATATAATATATAATCCCATGCATATAAATATACATGTGCATGTATACATGGATGTATATAGTGTTACGTTGTTCTCCAATTACTGATATATATGAACATGTACATATACATGAATATTTGTATACATAGTCTTCCATTATTTGCTAATGGTTTCCGATCTCACCCTCCCAAAGTAGATTTAAGGTCCTTTAGGAAATAGATCTATTGGAGTTTTATATTTAATTTTCACATTAACTAACACAGTTCACACCATCAATAAATATATGATGGTTAACTTATCCATGAGGTTGCAATTATTTACTGAGCACACACTTTCTCCTGCTTTCTAAGAAAACATCTAGAAAACCTTCAGTGAACAAGACAAGCTGGTTCCCTGCTCCCAAAATGCTCACAGTCTTCTGAATAGCCAAGATCTGTTGTTTTTAACTTTTTCATAAGTATATAATATATGCCCATTGTAGAAAAGAATTAGAATACAACTGAAAGTCAAAGGAAAAAATGTAAAATCATCTACATTCCCACCATAATGATCGAATATTCTTGAAAGTTTCCATCCGCCATTCCCCGGTGGCATATAGCAGGACACCTTACAGACAGATAGCAGGAAGCCACCCTTTTTCTTTTACAAAAGTTCACAGTATCAGGCCTTCCTGCAAGTTTCAGTAATTACCCAACGTGAATACTGGCCACAGCTTAGAGGCCTTCCCTCCCCGTTAGCAAAGGCAGCCTTCAGTATGTATTCTGAGCGATGACCTAGAGACAGCTACATTCTCACTCTCCACGTACCAAAGAACCCCAAGTAGCTGCAATCAGAAGTTAACAGACCAACAAATGAAGGATGCCCATTCAGTGGAATCAAGGAGGCATCAAAGCAGAGGTTAAAATAAAGCAGAGACGAGGTGGCCCACAATGTCCCAGAAGAGCCAATGTTGCTATTTAACCTAACCCATGCCGCCCATCTTTACACACTGCGATGCTTTAAAAGCACTTCTTTATTTTCCTCCTTCAAACAATGCACAAAGCAACAGAGAGAAGGAAGTTGTGTTGCAATATTCTGAAACATAAATCTTGCTACCAGCCGGCCCAGGGACAGCATCCTGTTTTCCTGACGCACGGGTAAGATAAACTGCGTGCTGCACCTATAGGCCTTGTGTCCTGTTTTGCCAAGTGGCTTCTGAATCCTACGTGGTCACCTGCATTTACACATCCAAACACAGGTTGTGCAAGCAGATAGCGCTGTTTGTGTGCCCAGTTACTCAACCAACATGCACAGTTACGTGTCAGCTCACTCCTTCCACTCAGGAATTCACTGTCTCCCCGACTGGGACATTCAATTCCATTCTTGTTTTCCTTCCTCTTCTTAAGTTATTCAATACATAAAAATCAAACTAAGATTCAAATTATGGAAGAGGTCAAAGGAGGAAATTTCTATTTATTCCCAACGCTTAAACATTCTGCAATACTAAGTGTAACGCTAAATACCCGCTTTCTTCCCGCTTTGATGAGAATTCAGAAATCCTGTGGCCAGTTTCCAGCAGTGTCATCAATGTGATACTCGAGTCAGGGAAAAGTGTTGAACTGCTCGGTGCCTTATTTTATTCTGGGAATCCGAGGTAGATAATGCTTGTTATTGGCAGATCAGAGGTGGCAGAGACCGTGACTGTTGGGCTTGCTCAAGTACAAGGCCTTCACAAATGTGATGAGGCAGGGTTTTGAGAACTGGAGGAGCAAGGGAGCACAGGTGAAAGTCCGCTGTGAGAGGTTTAAAGTCACAGGCGCTGGGAAATGCCTTTGGGGTAATGCAGCTTTGGTAGAAGCAATGTGCAAAGCTGTAGCCATTCAAGGGTTATTCTGTTGCCTATGGAGCCACTTTACAGGGAGAGAAACAATTTTAGAATTCCACCTATGCTCAAAACACACTTTTTTTTTCCGTTACAGAAAAGATGTCTGAGTTTAACGCTAGAGGGCAAAGAGTAGAGGCATCTTTCTGTATGCAAATGCTGAGGAAGCTGCTGCTGTGTGTTAACAGTATTGCCACATTTGGCCTTACCCTTGGCATCAACAAAGAAGAATGGGCTTTGTGACATCAGAGAAAACTGTTATGGCGACTTATTGATACAGTCACTTTTGCTGTCTGCCACTAAGAGAATTCCTGACACATCAGTCCTGGGGCCCTGGGCATCTCGATAATTTTATATGGCTTCTAAGTCTTCATATCCTGTAACTTAACTCTATTTTCTCTCTCAGAAATCTGACGGATTCATCTTTAGTGTTTTCTAAAAATTGCGGCGACTTTGTTTTTAAACAGGGTTTCTTCACCTCAGCACTATGGTCACTTGGGGCCAAGTGATTCTTTGCTGTGGGGAGCTGTCCTGTGCATTATAGGATGTTAAGCAGCATCTCTGGTCTCTACCTACTAAATACCAGCAGCATCTCTCTGCCTCCTGTCCTAAAATTCAAACATCCCTCCAAACAATGCGAAATATCCCCAGGCAGGCAAAGTTGCCTTCAGTTGAGAACCACTGGTTTAAAATGAACTGATGAGGGATTAAATGAAAGAAACATTGTGTTTAGAGTGTTGAAAACAATTCCACCAGTAGTAGAAAGTTATATAGGAAAATAAAAGGGGTGTCTTTGTGTAGACTAAGCATCTATAGATATATAACTAGTTGCCAAACCAAGTCTCCCGGAAGTGTAAATGAGAAGTACCTCATGCAGGTGCCACGACATGAAATACAGGGACACCAGCCATGAAAAAAAGGTGTATTTTTTGCAACCAGCCCACAAGGGAGGCCTTGACCACCACGCCATCGCCCCAACCACCTTTGAGTTTTTCCCTAACCATCTTCTACAAAATGCATGGCATTCACCCAATATGAAATAGTCGATTTTTAGATAAGAGGTCTATGGAGATGGACATTTTTAAAAGTACTGTTTACTTAATGCAGCATGACTTAAAATGGGCCTGTAACCTGACAAGTGTACTGAATGAGGAATGTTCAATTTACCAGTTCGAACCAGCCAAGTCCTCACATGAACTTTCTGAGACCCGGCTGAGAAGCCTGGGAAAGTATAACTAACCACAAACCTTCAGTGTTTCCTCTACCTGATTCCTTCTCCCCAGCCTTCACTCCATTACCTTAAGCACTCTTCTAAGACCCACTTAATGCTCCAGACATATTATAAAACCTTAGTGGTCAACAGAATCTACAGCCACCTCAGCTCACCAGCTATATACCTGCTTCCATGTCAACCAACACCGAAAGGAAAGATTCTGTTCTATTTTTAAATATATTGAGCAAAGAAGCAGCTTGGTATGTAAAGGATGGCTGTCACCCAAATTCACTGTTATTCTATTTTTAATCAAGGATAATAGACTTTGAAGTCAGATACATCTGGGGTTCAAATCCCACGTCTTTGTCAACTGTGTGATTTTGGGAAAATCACTTAACCTCTCTGAAACTCACTGTCTGCATATGTAAAATGGGAATGATAATAATAGCACCGAAACAATAGGTTGTTTTTGAGGGATGAGTGCGATGACATACATAAAGCAGAAGTGTGCCAAAATGTTGGCCATTTTGTTATTACTATCACTCTTATGAACACACCATATTCATCATTCACTCACTATTCACAAAATAGTGATAGCACACCTTCTGTGTGCTGGAAAAACTCAGAAAATATTGTAAAATGGGTTTTCTTAATGACCCAATAAACATTTATTCAGTGCCTTTTATGTGCTGGGTGCTGGAAAAACTCAATAAATATTGTAAAATTGGCTTTCTTAATGACTTGAGATTTCAACCAAACAACGCTGAAGTATAAGAAATGTCCCTGCTGGTGGATAAAAAAATACATTTAAAGTGCTTTGTTTGGAGCCTGGCACATGGTAGATAGAAAATGTTACATGATAATGGTGGTGCTGGTGGTGGTGATATTGAAAAGTAGTTGATTTGATAATCTTTACTCAATTCACTTGCCAGAGTTTGTCCCTCTAAGAAACCATTTATTTTCAAGTAAATGAGTACTGATCTTGTAAGAAAGAACTTCTTTTCTCAAAGTAACTGTTTAATAGGTGCAGATTAACATTCTTTATTACAGGGTAGGCTTATAATAAAGAGTCTAGAGTCTGGGAGGTAATTCTCACTACTGAAAAGTAAATTAATTTTGACTAATTTATAAGTAAATATCAGAGTAGTTGGGCTTAGAAGTTCCCATAATATAAAGAAATCAGAGGTACGATTATAAATATGACAATGACAGTTAAAAAAAAAAACTGCTCACCTACTCTGTAAAATAATTAAAGGTAGACCTCATGCCTTGGTTAAAAAGAAATGTATTCTTTTACATTCTACGTTAGTTTACAGTAGGCACCATTTTCTGTGGGAAATAGGAATAAACAGGTGTAGACGTTTGTTCTTCTTTGTCATTTATTCTTTCACAATCCCTTAGTATTTCAACAGAGTTTGATGCACTCTGTTGTGGGTCCTTAGGGCCTTAATTCTCAAAAAAAAAAAAAATTTGTTTTCCAAAATCGTTTTTCCACAAAATAGGAAGTGCCTAAGTATGATAAAAAGTCTTTTGGTGACAGCAAAGTAAGAACTCAGTATGCTTTCAGGCCAATGATTTTTTTTTTTTTTAAACATTTTTTTGTCTTTTGTTTTTTGTTTTGGTACGCGGACCTCTCACTGTTGTGGCCTCTCCCATTGCGGAGCACAGGCTCCGGACGCGCAGGCTCAGCGGCCATGGCCCACGGGCCCAGCCGCTCCGCGGCATGTGGGATCTTCCCGGACCGGGGCACGAACCCGTGTTCCCTGCATTGGCAGGCGGACTCTCAACCACTGCGCCACCAGGGAAGCCCAGGCCAATAATATTTTAGTGTGGCATAAGCCAAGTTCAATGAGAAATTAATTTTCACCAAGGGCTGTTCTTACCTCAAATATGTTTGAAGGCTCATTGTTGTACTGATTGGATATTATTTCTGACTGGTCACTGCACCACTTGAGTCCACCCAGAAAGCTGTCTGTATCCAAGTCGTTCACGTCTAGTTCAGAAAGGTCAAGTTCAGGAAGATCTGGGCAAAGAGGTTGGTCTTCACCAACCAGAGCAGCACACTGCAGGGGGCAGGGGAGGAAAGAAAAAAGCTTTCATTAACTGCAGGAATTTATTAAACTGCAATAGCATGTGATAGGAATTAAGCCTGGTTAATTCAACGACACCACCAAAGCTGGTTTCCAGGGTTTTAGTCCCCAGAATAAACATCCTAAATTCTTTAACTCACTTTGCTCCCAAAGGATACTTTGCCAGAACCATTCCATCCCAAATTCTACCTCCAAATCCATAGTAAATGCCATGCTTCCATGAAGCCTTCTCTGATTCTTCCAGTTAGAAATCAACTTAGATTTGTTGGTACCTATTTGATAGTTAGCACTTACCAAGTTTCAAATTGTTTTCTGGTTAACTATATGCAAAATTTCACTCTACTCTTAGAGTATAAGCGCTTTGAGGGAAGGATACAGATTTGATTTCACCTTGGAATTACAACACACATACGAGAGACAAACAATTACTAAATGAGAGGGAAAAAAAAAAAAAAACCATAAGAACTCTACCAGGAAAACTTTCTCCATTTACTCTCTCTTTAACCATTATAATCCATATAATTCATTTAGCAACTAATGATGCAACGTCCTTTAACATGTCTATGGTTCTCTTGAATTGTTATTTAAATCTTTTACTTGACTTTTCATGAGATTCTGAACTTCTCAAACAGGTCAAAAATAAATTCATTGAGATGAAGGACAAAAATCATATTTTTTATGATCTTTGTTATCTTTCACTATGTGTAACTTGCAAGTCTTCTGTGTCGGTGTGTGCATCTGTGTATATGTGTATACCATTGGGATCACCTGAAATCTGAAGAGAAAAACCACTCTAGCACACCACAAGGATGTTTTTGTTCATCGTTTATACATTCCTAAACTATGCTCTAAGTGAATTCAAAAGAACAATTTTTTATTTGGAGTTTTAAAAATGGTTTCAATATATTGAGAGGCTTAAAATACCCTCTACCGGGACTGGGCTGCTTGTCACTTCCTTGCATAGAGTAAGTGGTCTGTTAACTCTCCTGCACTGTGGGTTTCTGAGGAAAGTGGACCCACTTCCTAAGGTGGGCTTCTAACCTCGAATTGGCTATCTGACTGCTGTTTCATCACTGCCAATTGTGAAGAACCCTGCAGAAACTTCCTTTGGAAGGGATCTGGTGATACCAGAGCCATAAGGACTTTATCTATCTGCAAGCCGAGGGGTCTCAATTGAAAGGCACACTCTCTGAGGTGGTACCCTCACGGCCCTCCCTTCCAAGGCCAGGAGAGATGCTGGGGAGTTCTCCCCATCCAGGCAGCAGTTGGGCATGAAGCTAAAGATACTGCTTGACATTTAGATTTTGAATAAAATAAGTTCTACGCAGATTTTTTTTTCTCAAGCACCCCTGTCATCCCTGGCAGGCTACATTACACAGGTCATATGCAGCAGCATGATCGTAAGCAGCACGCTGAGAAGTAGGTACTGGGTAATGGAGTCAGCAGTTGGTAAGGGGAGGCTGGGAGAAGCCTGAAAATTCCTGCACTTCCTCCCTAAGACCACTGGGCCCCACTGAGATCCCAAACTGCAGACACAAAGGTAATGCCAAGAAAGGGCAACCCCCTTCATCTCAACTCTTTCCTTATCATTTTATTGGTCTTTCTCTTTTATTATTGGAGTTAGCCCAAAGTTACAGATCCGTATACTTGACTAGATTGATAAGTAAGCGGAGGCTGGGCTGAAGATTTTGTTCTGGGACAGTGTTTGGATTTTGTTACAGGCACAACACTTCCCAGTCTCCACACTTGCCCACTGCTTGTCCTCCAAACACAAACACACAGACCCCCACACACAGTTAACTCTTCCACAACACGACCAATTCAGAGACAAGGGGAGAACTTTTTCACTGGTGCAAAACCCACTAGGATTAGGGGAGAGTCCTTAAAATAAAAAGCATAAACAACAAAAATGACAACAAAAAAGAAAAATAAGTTAGACAACGTAGGATCTCTACATCTGGCTTAAATTCCTTTTGTGGACAGCTTACTCTAGAACCCGTGTTTGGGAATGTTGATACCAACTGGTGGACAACTTCTTGCTGTCTCCCTCTTTAACAGCCCTCTCGAGGCATGACTTCTCCAAAACCCTTTAACCTTTCAGAAATATGTATTTTTCAGTAACTTTTGAAAACCATTAAAAAGATCAGAGCAATTTTTCGTATTTTACTCTGCTGTAATTCACATATTTCTTCCCTTTCCTCTCTCTGTCTGCCTCTCTCATTTTTGCTTTTCTGTTATCACTGAAAAATGTGCATGTGCTCTTGCCAATGCTGACGTGCTAATAAAAATCAGGGTTTCTGAACGTGGCATTATCCTGATAATCTAAAACACATTAGTGGCAGCAAGTGTTCCTGTTATTAATTTATATTTGGCCTTTGGATGATGCCAGACTTAACAGTCCGAGCCCTGTAACTGTCCTCATCTGACACTCTGATATTTCCTGCTTCCCTATACCTCTGTAACAGGTGTGCTTTATTGCAACTACAGAGACACATTCTACTGCCTCTTTGCAACTATGACAGCTATTTCACAACCACAGCCTTAATTTTATAATAAGATTTAAGAGGATAAAGCAGTCACTAAACACAAAAGGCTAATTATTGTACGTTATTTCACCCCAACAGACTTTTCTCTTAGTTAAAGAGCAGACAATAAATTAGCTTAACTGCACTGATGATAATGAAACATTATAATTATGTATAATTCTCCATTAACCTTTTGGAGGTTTTTGTGCCATTGATGGTAAATTTTAAAGAGAGAGAGAACAGAAAGAGTGGACTTGGCCACATTAATTACATTAATGAAAAAAGAACCTTACTTCTTAAAAAAAAAAAATTAGGACAGGGGATAAGGGGCAGGGCAGGGGTCAGTAAAGAATGACAGTCTTAGTAGAGTGTATGTCATCGGAACTGTCTCTATCAATCTCGGTAAGCTTACTGGACATCACCTTCATTAAACTGTGAAACACGGGGCACTCTGAGTAGCTATAGTGATAGAGGCCTTTATTAACCAATGTACTGTCCCGTCATTATGTGCAAAAGGGCATAATACATTTTAGGATGACAGAAAACATTAATGATTCAAAAAATGAAAGCAGCCTACGCTACCTGCTGCTCGTAATATTTGAGCCTGGCGGAGGTGATTCCCAGGGCTGCCACCACCAAGGCTGGGCTGCTAGCAGCCTGCTGCCTCCAGCGCAATAGAGAAGCGACTGGCCCATCTCAGCTGACCGACAACTCAATCCACGGCTGGACAATTAGCCCGAGACCTCACCTCCTTAAGAACAAAATTAAAAAGCCAGTGTTCTAAACGGTTCTGACGCTTATTTGAAAATGACTGCAGGAATG
>NW_006774075.1:852789-904589 GCF_000442215.2 Lipotes vexillifer
CCGATCTATGCCAATGAGGAAAGTAAATCTTCCCTATTTCCATATGATCTAGTTCTTCAATCAACTCCTAGCAGCATCAGGAAGAATACATGATGGAAAAATGAAACTGCAGCAGCTGAGACCCACAGTGCCAGCCAGACAACCGCCCGCAGGATACTCCAGCTACTCGAAGACAATTAGGACTCTGAAGCCACTAAGAACCCTGACCCGTAAGAGCTGCAGGACGTATGAATTATCCATAACTCTTCCACCTTACCAAGAAATCACAACAAGATAAGAACAGGCTACATTACAATCCGCAAATATGCATCTGCCAAGGCAAGAGAGGGCAAACGGAGCCAGCATTTGCAAGCCCAGCAAAGAGTTAAGAATCCAGGGCATGCCTCACTAGAGAGGAAAAATGCATTCGCAGACGGCCTTGGCCAAATTATTTTCACTTTAGATGTGTATCGCAGCACCACATGGACATCTTATTTAATCAAATCACGTGTAGCCCTTGATCCTCCCCTTACCCTACGTGCCCCTAGCTTCCCAGAGGAAGCTCTCCCAGCCCTTTGCCAGATTCATTGTTAGCTGCTCAGATCCTCCCTGCAATTCAATTCGGGTCCATCTCACCAGAGTCCACAGAAAGTTTTGCTTGTTTCCCAAGTTGGCCAAACTTCCCGAGAACATTCCATTGTGTTGAATGCGAACATGCCGCGGTCCTCTGTCCCCCCCCGCCCCCCGCCCCGCTAGTCACTCTAGACTCCAGAGATTACGAGGAAACCGGCTCGCTTTTTTCCCCCCTGTATGAATTGCAGCCAGCAGAGACTGTGGAATTGATGTATTGCCATCTATTTTTACACAAGCAGTGAGCAGCTCCACACACAGTCCTGCATAAACTGTATTCTCTCTCCGGCTTCAAGCAGCTCTCCGTGGTACAGAGAGATTTAACCATTGGCTTCCCTGCCACTGACGCTGATGGAAAACCTTGCACTGTAAGGCTTTTTTTTGTTTGTTTTTTCTTTGCTGGCCAAAGCTTTCAACCACATAGAGGAGTCTTAAAGGAAACAGCTTTGTTGTTTTGTGTTCTGTGGGAAAAGCAATCTGAAATAGCCCAGCAGGATTATTTAGGATTCTGTGAGTTCTCTGATGAAGAGTCAAAACTGACTAGATTTGAGCCCATCTATTTTAATACTTTTATCTTCATCTTATTATAAATAGAAATGGCATTTTTCCAACCAGGCCACTAAACACCACTGGAAAGACTTCAGCTTCTGATTCATATCAATATCTTAGGGCATAAATATTGCATATGAGTAGAAACAGAGCCAAAGGCACATGGAAAGAGTTTCTAACTGCAACAGATCCTGATGACAGCAGCTAAGCTTTGATTTGTTCACGGTATCTCAGAGCCACCTTAAAATAGCAAACTTATTGGAGTTAAGATAAGATTGAGATTCCCTTCCCAAAGCTCCTGCCGGGGCTACTTTGCTGCCTCCTCTCCTCGCCCAAGCCCAAGCCCTTCCCCCTCTTACAGGAATAATTGCATTGCGAGGGAAGCTTCCGTCCTGGCTGCAGTGCTGAGCCCAGCCCCACCTCACCTCGATGTCACTCCATACAGAGTCCTGGTTGCACATGTCCCACGCCATCCAGCTCCTGAATGACGCCAGTCAAGCTGTTTCAACTCCAATCCACAGTGACACAGAGCACACACTCATGCAGGCAACCAGCCCCTTACTGAGAGTGAACTGAAGGCACCTGTCTTACTACAGTCCCCAGTCACATGACAAAGCTATTAAAAAGTAGGCTGGGCTGTCACTCACCCAGCCTCCCTTCTCCTGTGCTGCTAGCTGCTCAAACTCGTGACGTCACTCAAAGGCAGCCCTCTGCCTCAGTGAAGTAACGCTTAAAAAAAAAAAAAAAAAAAAAAAACGGAAAGAAAGGAAGAAAGGAAACACTTGGACTTTTGGAGCATCATGCTGTGACTAAAGCCAGCTTTGAATGCCACCGACTCTAAATGGAGCCTTGGCCATATAATAACTAAAATCCCCTGCAATCTTTTTTTAATTTATTTTCCTTCCAAAACAAGCAAGTGGCAAAGCTCTCTGTTTCATGACAGAGTAACTACATTCTTAGCTAAAATGTGGACTCCCTCAGGACTCAGATTTGAAGACATCCAAGTGGACTTGGTTTGGGACTAAAGCAAGATCTTATCACATGATGGATTTTTATGAGACATTTTCTAATTGGGGGAAGTGTTTGAAAACAGAGAATGGGGCATGCTTTCTTTCTTTCTTTCTTTCTTTCTTTTTTTTTTTTTTTTTTGCTTATTTAATCAACAAAACACCCTGTATTTGTTAAGGTATAAACAAACTCCTCTACCCAGAAATCTGCTGTCCCTGTGGCAGTAGGGAATACCAGCTCCCGAGAAGTGTTACTGCAGTTTACTTTGCTCCATATAAGGAGAAAAAGCAACAAAATACCACCCTTTCAGGGTCCTTCTAATTATTTCCATTTCTCTCATAGGCTCTCAGAAAACAAGTGTTAGTAAAAACAGTCGCTGCCGCTTTGCCCAGATCAGCTTAGTTTCCCGGCTACCCTTTTTTTTTTTTTTCATACATGTAGCATTTCCTCTGCAACTGCCTTAGGGTGCCTTTTTCAATAAACACTGGATTCCAACCCTAGTACCCTGGGTTGTGCAGTTTGCCTTTGAGATCAAGAATGTCCATGGAGTAAGGGAAAAATACCGACATGCTATTAGCAGAAATATTCATTTCTTGAGCTTTTTCATTCCTTGAATTTTTCAGCTTCTAGCCTGAGACAATGAGGGCTAATGCAGGTTCAACTGTTTTATGATGACACTACATATTGAATCCATAACATACTCAAGGTACTAGACAACGCCAGAAAACACTTCCCATAACACCACAGAGGTCGGATTTAACCCTTCCAAGTTCCAGAGTGATGTTCATGTGGACATATATTTGTGAATATACATGTTTTTATAAAATTTTAAACCCCATATATTTTTAAAATCAACTCAGTCTTTTACTTGATAATTACTCACCTGAAAAAAAAATTCCCCAGGTATCTAAAAATGATTCTAAAGCACTATTCATTTAATCTCCTATTCTACTAAGTTTAATGTAATGGATTCGCTATTGTCCATTCCTTTATCAGGAAAAAAAATGGTGATCTGCTCTAAATATAAAGTTGCTCAAATATTAAAGTGAAAGAAAAAACAAACCAAAAAAACATCAGACTGTTTCTTCTTTCAGGTCACATTTATTTTAAGAAATTTGTCTACTCTGAGATCTGCAACAAGTTGCTACTATATTCCTGAATAATGTGATGAAACTGACAGTTTGTCATTACTGGACATAAAACGATGGCCAAAAGCTTTGACGTTTTAAGTTAGCTGAATACATTTCACTGGCACATTTTCCTTCTTACAAATAGCGGAAAATTACCATAGTTTTAATTTTCCAAATCAAGAAAGAACAGGAAAATACAACCTCGGGAAGGCTTTTATACATGCAATTAGTGGCATTACTCTGCACTCCCCACAAAGAAACACTAATTTTCTTCACAATTATATTCTGATTTAATGTAAAACTACAGTAAATTATTAAAATGCAGGGCAAAGGTCATTGGCTCTGTGCTCAACACAGTCAACTGTGAAATAATATTGGTCACTTGACCGAGAAGAGTGATGTTTATTCATTATTATCAGGTGATCCCTGTGTCGTGATATTCTCTGATACTTTTGTGTTCATTGAATGCTAGGCATCCATTATATTTATGTGAATATATATATACTTTTTAATCCTATCTTTTAGAGATGTTCTTTACACTGGAACATTCTGTATTATTATTTTTGATATTTAACCTGTTCATACTATGTTATCGGGGTTTTCTTGTTTGTCTTTTTGCCGCCTAATTCCACTTTTTCTTAATCAAATCAGCACACCCACTGAAAGCAAAGGTGGTTTTACATATACATTTTTTTTTTTCTTCTTACCATCACGAAGAGGGTTAGTTAGGAGTCAAAACATTGAAATGATTTATAAACTCCAGCATACTGCAATTTTTCCCCTCAAATTTCTATTATTGTCCACATAAAAATTTAAATAGATTCTTGGGGAAAATTAGAGTACCTTCCACTGGTGTTTTTTTTTGGTCTCAAAATTACAACTCTAATGAGAGGGATACTCTAGAGGTCTTATAACTTGGTTAATTAGCTCTTCAGATTAAGGTAGACTTCTGTCCAGTAGACTTCTGTCCAGTTTTTCTTTTCTCAGGAGAACATAAAGTGTTAGTTGCTCACCAACCTTGGTCTTTCCTGGTTTCCCAGGATGTTTCTATATTTGATTCTCCCTCGGCCTTGACTGTTTCTCTTCCTTTCTCCGTGCAGCCCTCTTTTCACCCCTTCATCAACTCTGCCTCCAAGATTTCCAAATGTTTGGTTTCAATCAACAAGGATCTATTGAAACCTTACTGTGTCCACAGCAATGTATTGCAAGGGCTGCTAAGAAGGCATATGTCATGAACACAAGGGAACTTACAATTTGGGGGGATGACAGACCTTAAAAACACAGAATAATCTGATACGAAGAAAATCAATGCTATTTTGGTCAATATCCGATTCCTGTCTTCCTTAAAATACACCCTTTCTCGGTACAAGGTCCTTTCACTAACCATTAAATTCACACCCAAATCAACCCCATTTTGTCTCAACAATAGAAGGAGGTATTTATTAACATCTGTTGAGTGCTCATAATTTTCCATATCTACACAGAGCCTGGATTCCACCCCAATGGAATTTCTCCCTTCAGTAGTTCTGTTATCGTTCCTCAAGGCTCCAACATTGGTGGAGGCAAGAGTATCTATGCTTAAAATCGATAACAAGAGAGAAATCAAACCTTCAAGAGAAGAATTCAATTCTATGACAAAAATTTGACAAACTACATGACGTTTGAGTTTCCTTCCCCTCTCCTGCCCCAGATTACAAGGTTTTTGCTGCCCTGCCTATTTCAGACATCTGCCGCTCATGAAAAATAAACACCATCAAACCCAAATACCCAAGTAGACAACAGCAGAGACAATTGGTTTTGATCTCATTTTTGAACATAGGTGAGAACTCAGAAGTGAAGAGCTACTAGTATAAATATCTTTGCTCATTTGTTTTTCTAAGCTTACAATAAACTACATAAGAATAAATTTAAGGCTAAAAGTTTTCAAGGAAGAAAAATGGGGAAGAAAATATACAGCAGAGCTTACAAGGGCTAGACACTGAGATTAGCCTTTTAGATACCACACTTCAATCAATTTAGTCCTCAAAACTACCCAATAAAGATGATCTGTGTACCCATTTTATAACTGAGAAAAATAAGACAGAGCCAGGATTTAGATAACAGCTGAAAAGAGCATACATACAGATCTCTGAAAACCCTTCTAGGAAGAACTAAAGTTTCATAATAAGAATAATATTCATTCCCAAATCAAAAGCACAGCAAAGTCCCCCGAGGCAACTTAATAACCTAGAGACTGTCTACGTAGCTGGAAACCAACATTCTTGGGAATGCTGCCTGCACAGAAAGGAAAGGGATCTGCCCAGAATGGCTAATATTTTCAAAGTTAATCATTGATAACGGGCATTCAATTGCTGGCTTTTAATTCCTGGAGGGGCTAACTGATCCTGAAACCCTACATCAGTCTGAGCACGTGCTCTGAGCCCCTGGGACATGTTTGAAGCTGCTGCTGTGCAGGGCACAGAAGTTGGTAGCAGGGCAGGGTATAACAAAGGCCTCTAGCCTATAACTACTCTAAAATGAAGTCTTATTTTACACAAAATCACCATGGTGATGGCACTGTGAACTAAGCATATTTGGGAAACAGAGGAAAATCAGTAGCGGGCTTTAATGCCTCCTAGCATTTGTTTATTTATTTTATCTTCTAATAAACTAAACAACTTCAGCAACCTCTCTCTCATCTCCAGTGAAACCTTCTGCAGACCAGCTCTATGCAACTGAGCCTGTATTTTAACGTGGATCTCAAAATCTGCTCTTGGCATTTTTCACATTAAAATAAAAAATAATGTGCAAATTAATCCAAATTGCAATCAACTGGACTAATCTAAACATAAGGCAAAAAGTATGCTTATTAGGCCCACAGATAAGAGATAATAAAAGGATGGTTAAAATCTGATTTTGTCTGATGCTTAACTCTGTTGTATTTGTGCATTTATAGATATTTTCATTTACCTTAATTATTTCAGGTTAATTCATTTATAATGCAGCGAGTTATTGACTATTTAAACAAGAAATGTTCAATAGGGGCTTCCCTGGTGGCGCAGTGGTTGAGAATCTGCCTGCCAATGCTAGGGGACACAGGTTCGAGCCCTGGTCTGGGAGGATCCCACATGCCGCGGAGCAACTAGCCCCGTGAGCCACAATTACTGAGCCTGCGCGTCTGGAGCCTGTGCTCTGCAACGAGAGGCCGCGACAGTGAGAGGTCGGCGCACCGCGATGAAGAATGGCCCCCCGCTTGCCGCAACTAGAGAAAGCCCTCACACAGAAATGAAGAGCCAACACAGCCATAAATAAATAAATAAATAAAAATTAAAAAAAAAAAAAAAAAAGAAATGTTCAATAGGATTATTTAGCATTCCTTTTTTTACTGAAACTGAAAATAAAGCACATAATATCTTATTAAATTTGTTATTATTTAAAATTTTAAAGTCCTATCGAAACTCAATAACATAATTCACTTGGTAAGAGAGATATTTTATCCCCTAACTGAAGTTACTGAAGGCCAGAGTAACCTCAGGTAGAAACACAAATTATTAAATTGGAATAAAACTGTTAGTCAAACAGTTCCCTCTGTTTGGTACTTATTTCTAGCGCTGGGGTCCTAATGAGCCTAACTTTTTTTGACTGTAGATAAAAAATTGTATTTTCAACTATTGTTGAAATGGAAGAATTAAATAAGTGAAGTGTTTGGTTTTTTTTTTCTTTTTCTTTTTTTTCAGTCCCACCAGGTAAGATTCAGAAGGGTTTTAGTTATTTTGCTTTTGTTTCTGTTGTGGATTTCTCCAGTGCTTTGGTATTTGAATTTTACTCTAGCGGAGTGAATATATATCCTAAAAATGTGGGAATGTAGAAAGGAAATAAATTCTCATCTTAGGAAGCAATTTGCTTAAGGTCTAGCTAAATTTTGTGATACCTTATATAAAATCTTATTTTTTTGCTAGCCCAAGTAAACACAGGATTTTTGAGGAAATATTCTTAATCAAGAAGACCACTTCTAAGACTGACCTCCACATTTAGCAGCTCAATCAAAAACAGATGTCAAATACTACTGGTCAGATTATAAATGAGTACAAATTTTTCTAGAGGACAATAGGGCAGTATGTGTCAAAATGTTAAAAATGGGCATCCCCATAGATCCAGAAATTCTACTTCTAGAAGTTCATCTGAAGGAAATAACAGGGGGATATGTGCAAAGATTTTTAGTGTGAAGATAGTCAATGCTACATAATTTACACCACTGAAAACTTGAAAGCAGTGTAAATGTCCAACAATAATGGCCTAGCAAAATAAATAATGGAACACTATATATATATATAAACTCATATATATTCATACACATATATTCATTATGTATATATATTGAATGCTATCATTAAAAACTGTTGTGAAATACATTAATGGCATAATGAGAAAATGTTCAAAATATATTAAGGTTTAAAATTATGCTTGAATAAACTATAATCACAACAAATTTACATATAAATATACACTCAGAAAGACGGAAGAGCTAAGAGGATAAAGAGAAAATATAACAAGGTGTTAATAGTGGACGATGACATAAGTTCTATTAAATTTGTGTGTGGGGGGGGTATATGTGCCTTTCTGTAATTTTTTAATTTTCTATGCTAAATATGTATAACTTTTATATTCAGAAGAAGAATAAAAACTATTTATTTGTAAAAGAAACATAGAGATTCAGACTTATAACTGTGCCTTCTTAATATACAGGGAATGTAGCAAATAGAAATAGCCCCTGACATCCAATATAAGCCTCAATATTCATCATATATTTTTAAAAAAGCCACTTCTGTCTATCAAATCGAGTCTAACAGCCACTCCACTCAGGATGCAAAGCTGAGAGAAGTTACTATCTGGCACCCTGAGAAACCTCTGAGTCCCAAATTATAGGGATAGGAAAGCTATCCACTATTAGCTTGCCTCAGAGGTGGGCCCAGACCACTGACACCCAGATGCCACAGCCATCTTCACTTTGTTTCTCAAGTTGAAATTTCATCAATTAAGTGAAACAAACATTCCATTCTAAAGTGAGATTATCCTTGGTAGGGTTAAGGGGATTTCAGTTATTTATACAAAAGCATCTATTTGGTAATCATATTTTTTATTCCCTTCTAGCATCTAATGGAGCTCAGAAGCACATACCAAGAAAAAAAAATAGTAAATGCTTTCAGAATGTTATGACTAAAGTATTAAGAAAATTTCTCAAGAAGGGATTGTTACTGACTAGGGAATAGGAGAAGGGGCAGTTCTAGAAGGAAGAAGGGAAGAGGTGCTGGAGATGTGGCTTCTACTGGAGACCACGGAAATTGAATGGATGGGGAAAATGCAGTCCACGCTTCAAAGCAATGACTTGCAAGTGAACTTCTGGACCACAATCTGTTCCAAAATGGGGAGCCACCTGTATAAATGCTGTCATGTTGCAGCCCTGTTCTTGGGCAAGAAGCTCATTCTGGGTTCTCCAAATGTCACGTGAGACCTTGACCCATCTCCTTTCCCCTGGAAGGCTATCTCCACAGGAATGGAAGCTGTATTATGGGCCTCTTCGACTTAGCATCCTTGCAGTTTCATGGGTCTTTCCTGCAAATCACTCTTCCTACACTTGGGTGATCATTATTTTGACCATTAAGAATTCTCATGAGGGCTTCCCTGGTGGCGCAGTGGTTTTGAGTCCGCCTGCCGATGCAGGGGATGCGGGTTCGTGCCCCAGTCCGGGAGGATCCCACATGTCGCAGAGCGGCTGGGCGCGTGAGCCATGGCCGCTGAGCCTGCGCGTCTGGAGCCTGTGCTCCGCAACGGGAGAGGCCACAGCAGTGAGAGGCCCATGTACCGCAAGAAAAAAAAAAAAAAAAAAAAAGAATTCTCATGAGAAGATGGTTGACGGGGCTGGAACCAAGGCCAAGTTCATGAGATATCAAGTGATTACATGAGGCTCAAGTCTTCCTGATAAGTAGAGTGACTTTGTGGATCTTGATTTAGCCCAAAAGAGAAGGACAAGGATGGTAGGAAGGACATGGGTCCTGCAATTCAACTTTGGGCAGTTCACTTAATGATACTGAGCCTCAGTTTCCTTATCTGTCAACAGAGATGGCCGGATTCAATTATATCTAAGATCCCTGTCAACTCTCAAACGCAATGCTGCATCTGCCTTGACAGACACAGGCAACCTGGGAAGACTTCTCTGCACGGTGTGAATCCAAATGTTTCATTGTACAAAGGCACTAGAAATCAGGGAGGGTGTGCAGGAAAGGCAACCGGTGCTCAACTTTGCTGAAAAACCACAGCTTCATCACTTTCATAGCAATATGGATATTTAACTTCCTAACCATTCCAGAAAAAGAATAGATGAGAACTGGTGAAACATAATACTTTCATGAATATTGGCTGTAAGAAGACCAGCTTCTACAGACCTGGATTTCTTACAAAGCCCAGGTCATTGCCCCAGAGAAACAGCAAGCTTTCATCTTGTTTATCATTAATTCTATTAAATGGTACAAGTCACGTAGAAGACCAAGTCCCTGCTTGCATAGTAAGGATGAAAAACACACAGCTGATATGATAGTGACTATTCACTTCTGCCTGCATGTAGATGCAATTTCACATACTAATGTGTTATTTGGTTTTACAACAGGTAAGAAATGATGTTACCCAGAGAGAGAAGATAGAAAAGAGGATGGATCCGAAATTCAGGGTTTTGTAAATAGGAATAAGGTCTAGGGAAATACGAGCTTAGAGTAACACTTTTGCCTCCGAATACCAGAGCACTCCCCACTGTTAAATAAACAGCTCATGGTACTGGGTAAAAGAAGACCTTACCTTTTTTTTTTTTTTTTTGTAATTTGAGAAGGATCATCTGAGATATTACTTTAGGGTGTGGAGGCAGAAAAGAAGGACAAATGCCTAACATAGGTTATCCTGGCATTATTAGCAAGTATATTAAACCAACGCTGTATCACAAGGTATATAGTTGATGCATCACTGGGAGTTATCGAGTTTTCCTGTTTAGCTGTGTTCTTTGTACATATGACCCTATTTATCAGAAGGAAGATCTGTGCTTCAGAGCCAAATAATATCACCAACTTAGAGACCTTCCTTTAGCGCTGAATGAATAGCCCAGCTGCAGCCACACTAGATTCCCTAATAGGACATTTGGAGAAGGAGCCCTGGTAACAACAGAGTAAGCAAAGTAAGACCAGGTGAATGATAAACCTCAGTAAGGACAAAACCTTGACAGACCACCAGCTCAAACAGTGCTGGACACTCCAGCAGTATACTCTAGCAGGACAGATTTAACTTCCTGTTTTCTTGCACCCAGAAAAAAGAAACAAGAAAACTAACATAAGAAAGCTTGATTTCTGGGCCTGTGAAACAGTCTCCAAAAGGCAGTTTACAAGTTTCGCTCTTCAACAGCCCAAAAGCTTGATTATTCTTTAAAGAGCCCAGGTTGTACTTTGCCCCAAGCAGATGATCAGAAAGGATTCTTTTCCTACCTCTTTTCAAAACAAAAATCTCTGACAACTCCTGAGGTGTAAGTTCCTACCATCCATCTTAGTACATCCATTTCCATGTAGGGTACCTAAAAATGGGCCACACCTAACCTTTTGCACAGCCATACAAAGCTCCTTAGTGGGAACTCCAACTATTCAATCTCCTGTGGGTATTTTCAGACTGTGCCCTCCTTGCCTTCCCTATTGTATTACCATATGTTGAATATTGCGTAAAAACACAGAACAAGGGAGGTTTGCTGGGAGGTACCTTACACTGCAACTGTTAAGGCTCCATATTTGAGCTTTGTGATTTTGTTTTAGACTGAATCAAATGAAACTGTGGTTAATAATGTTCTTTAAAAAGCAATTTAAATAATAATTAATGTTCAATAAACTTATTAATTCTACTGACAATATTATGGTTGTTGAGGTTCTTACACTTCAAAACTATAGCCAAGTATATCAATGAGAATGAATAAACTTCTAGTACACATCAAAATGTACATAATTTCCACAAACATAATGTGAAGCAAAAGAAGCCAGACACACCAAAAAAGTACATACGTACTTACGCTAGTCATTATACAAATAAGTACGGAAACAGATATACCTAATTTATGCAGTCAGAAGTCAGGACAGAGGTTGCCTTTGGTGGTGGTTGGAGGCTGGAAGGGGCTCCAGAAAGCTAGTTATGGTTTATTTCTTGTTGGCAGTGCTAGTTCCATGGGTCTGTTCAGTTAGTAAAAGTTCATGGAACTGAACCCTTATGATATATGCACTTTTTGGTATTCATATTATATGTCAATAAAAAGTCTAAAAAGCATAGAGAAGAAAGAGAAAGAAGTCTTTCTATACTCCCAAGTCTTAAAGTTTGCTACTTTTCTGTTAAAAAAAAAAAATTCTGAATGTTCAATTTATCTCAAAAATCCAGTAAATCACATAGACAACCAGAGCGGAGTAGGAATCAAGGGACCCAATGTGTAGGTTTGTTTGTTGACCTTGGACAAAGCCATTTCACCTTTCTAGATTTATCTTCTATCAAAAGATGGGATAGGATTAGGTATCTCTGAATGTATTTCCTAAATGAATGAAGTGAAGGAAACTTCCAACTCTATACCTTTTGCCGTTGGTTTAAATTTTGTTATTGAAGGGGGTCACTGACTTGGTGTGAAAACAATGGTCCCCTTCTGTGAGAACATAAGCTTTGGGATCAGTCAGCGCAGATGTGCCACTGGGTATCTACCTGTGTGAGCCCAAGCGAGTTACCTAAACTATCAGACCTCTCAATCTTAGCTGTGAAAATGGCAACATAAATACCTATTTTACATGATTGGTGTTAGGGTTCAATGAGATGTATACAAGCCCAGTGCTTAGCATATAATAAGTACACAGTAATGATACTGGTCATTCACATACCAATACTTAAAACTCACTGAACATCAAACACCAGTAGAATAAATACATAGGTTTGCTTTTTGCCTGGCTCCCCCATCTAAAAAAATGTCCTAAAAGCAAAGCAGAGCAGACTTTCTCTTGAAGTCTTACATTAAGCCAACTCTCTACGAGTGTACACACTGTAGGGATGCCAAGTGCCTGTACCTGGGGAAGGGAAAAGCAGCCTCAGACCAGCCTCGACCTGCCTCTACCTCTAAAGAGACCAGAAGGAGTAAGTGCAGAGAACAGTTTTTGTTTCCATGTTGCTGTCCACAAAAGTGATCTGAGCCAAAAGTCTTTCAAGAGTTTCTCTGTTAAGAAATAAGACATCCATATGGTGCCTGAAAACTGACAAGACACCATGAGTTTGCAAATTCGACAAGATCCGCCAAGTAGCAAATCGTGTTTTAAAATGATGATATCTATGGGATAAAAGTGGAAAACAAAGCCGCAGGAGCAAAACAATTCAATATAAAGTCAATTTTGCCACCAGTGGCCCATTAACTAAATTGTCTTAGCATTCACACTCTTTTCGAATTTGTGATCAATTATACAATTACTTTTTAAATTGATAAAGTGACATAAAGGGTATGTTATATTTTGTTTTAGATAGTTGAGATTTTTTTTTTTATTTCAAGTAATTTTTCTGTGTAAGGATATCCATATACATTAAAAAACTGTGTTGGCATATACATTTTAAAAGTTGGCATATACTTATATATTAAATATATATTTAATATATTTATTATATATTAAAGTATATATTGTATACATTAAAGTATATACATTGGCATATACATTAAAAAACTGTGTTGTCCAATGCAGCAGCCACTACCCACCTATGGCTACTGAGCACTTGAAATGTGTCTAGTCAAACTTGAGATGTGCTGTCAATGCAAAATATACAGAGGATTTCAAAGTCTTAAGTGTGAAAAATTGAATGGAAGATATTAATAATTTATAGTGATGACATATTGATATAATATTTTGGACATATTAGGAAAAATAAAAGATTTTATTAAAATTAAACTTACCTTTTCTAAATGTGGCTACTAGAAAATTCCAAATTATATATGTGATGTACATAATGTTCCTATTTGACAGTGGTGGCCTGAAATTTTGCACTCACTCTCAAGTAAGTGAGATCATAGATGCAAATAAAATGAATGAATACAGAATCAGGGAATTTCAGAAGAAAAGGGGTATTAGAGCAGGGCCCCAGCAGTACACACCTCTAGGGGCATCACTCCCATCCCCATCAGCGAACAGTGATCCTTGGACCGTTACCGTATTCTCGCACAGCCCTGTATTAAATGTTGTATAATCCACCTCCTTACATAATCAGGAAGTCCTTCTGGAATATCCCTGAGGCAACCCCATATTATCTTTTCAACACCTTCCACACCTTTTCAAAACATATACGTAATAACGCGACGGAAATTTTTAAAGTGAGGTCTAACCCGTACTCCAGATTGGGGGCGGGGGGTGTGGATAGAAAATAGAGCTGATCATATTATAGAGCTCGAACAGGCTGCAGGAGAAGGCCAGAGCAGCACAAAGTATGCAAGGTCTGAGGGATGGGTATGCAAGGTTCTCAAGAAGACTGTTCTCTTCCTGGGGACTAGAGGCATTTTTCAGAGGGGCAACATTCACTTGAATTACAAATGCACCCGCCTCTCTCTTCCAAGGGAGAAAAGCCCGTTGTTGCATCTATGATGTAGCTTTAGTTTTTGGTGCCAAAAATGATTCAGTAAACACAGTTATGTTATGGTATACTATTCTTATTCAGCACTCAAATTAATCTCAAGGCAGTGCCGGCATGAATTCCATTTGATGCCTGTACTTAGGATTTCACATAGGTGCCTTCACCCAATTTTTCTTCGCAACTAATAAAATCTTAATTCATGGTAATATATTTATTTTTAGTTCAGTTCATATTAAGGAGTGCAGTACTTTACAGAAAGTTAATTAATATCAATCATATATTATAACATTTTTAATGGTTCAGAGGAAAATCTTACACTAGAGGAAAGATTAGATGAACCGGGGGTCTTAGCCCATCCTATTACTCTATTCTAGAATT
The DNA here is from genome assembly GCF_000442215.2 of Lipotes vexillifer. Taxonomy (NCBI): domain Eukaryota; kingdom Metazoa; phylum Chordata; class Mammalia; order Artiodactyla; family Lipotidae; genus Lipotes; species Lipotes vexillifer. The sequence goes on from NW_006774075.1 coordinate 867,102, forward strand.
TGAGAAAAAGGTACCAAGCATCACTTGAAATATTAATTTAATTGAAGGTGTGCATCATGGGAAGTCTGGGAATTAAGAAACCTCATTCTTATCCCTAATAGGACATTGATGTGATGTGGCTCAAGAATGTAATTTACACTCTCAGAAACTCTGTTTTCCACCTACTTTGTGTAACAACCATATAATTTACAAGTTGGTAAAGATAGTCAAAGTCAGATGTGTGACACTATTAAAATAATGAACTTCACTAATAGCATGCCTTCTGCAATTGTTGGTAACAATTCTATTTTTAATGTAATGTTTGAGTAATGTTAACAGCATCATATTTTCTGGGATTGGACATATAGTCATCAGGATAGTACAAGCGTGAGTCCTTGACTATGACAGAAATGGTGCCCCCTGGAGTTGTGCAATACGGTGGCCCTCCATTGCCTTAAGGAACTATGTTTAAAAGGCCTAATTATCCCCTAGGTACAAAGGACTGGAGCAGTGGTTATACAACTCTTGAACATCTTAAAAAACAATAATAATAATTCAATAGATGCCTTGAAATTGTACAGTCATACTATCCAGCCTTTCCAAATCAGGCATTAGGCATTCATTCATTCTATAAGAATTTCCCCACACTGACATGCTATAAGCAAAACATAAAGTTAAATAAATAAATAAAAATTAAAAAGATAGGCACATCCTATTCTTTTTTTTTTTTTTTTGCCTCTTTAACTATCTACACACAAAACCTCCAAATCTGAGATAGATAGATAGATATAGATAGACAGATATCTATATATGTATATTTTAAACCCCGATAAGTAGAAAGAAAACAAAAGCCAAGACACCAGAAGGAGTCTGGGGGCAGAGATCATGCCTCTCGATACTCACTTTCAGAACCGAGTCCATAAAAGATAACCCCCAAGATGCGTGTCATTCATTTTACTGCAGTTGAGGGAACACTCACGACGGGGGCTCACACACGCTACTTTTTAATTCACAAGGGCATGGTGACGTGGGAGGGCACCTCAGAGTCATTGCTCAATGAACTCCACAATAGGGCACAAATCTGAAACCCAGTCTTAGCCTGACATGGACGTAAGAGCAAATATATACAGTATCATGTGCTTTCCAACAGCCCTGTGTCTCGAGGGAGCTCTCTGACATCAGCAGTTGAGACAGGTGGTTCCCTTTCCAACTGTGGAAAATAAAACCCCATTGCAGAGGCACTAAGTAAATATAGCTGTACTGTAATTTTTCTTTGGTGCACTCTCCCTGTGATTTCTGTCCTGTGATGATACTTTATCGAAGGAACCCATCCAGGGCATCCTTCCATGCTAAACACTGATTAAACATTGGCAAACGGGCTGAAATTGGCATTCAAGACACTGGTAGACGATTCTGTTTTGCTGCTCTGGTTGGAGAGTTCTCCTCTTCCCGTTGTCAAGTGGCTGCCTAAACCTCTGCTGGAATATGTCCCTGTTACTAATACAGCCCAACAAAATGACAGACAAGAGTCAGACCATCTGAAAATCACATGCACAGAGCAGGTTAATACCAATTACATCCAGTTCAAGTCTGAGAACTCAAATCAGCTGAGATGTACTAAGCCCTTTGTGACCGCAACTATTTGCTTTTGCATTTAAGAATTATTAGCAGAAGGGCACCCTGTAACTTGTGTATAAAATTACTTAATTCAATTTCTGTTTCCCTTTCTGAACATAGATACTTTTACACTCTGACAGCCTCTGGCTCTTGAAGCATTCTCCTTTTTGTTGTATCTCCTTAGAAACACAAATCTTGCTCCCTGGCAGCGGCGGCTCTAAGTGCTGTACCACATGCCCAAACTAGTTCTCTCTCGCAGCTTTAATTCACAGTAAGTGGCATGAAAGGAGGTCAACCCTTCTCGAAAAACACTCAGAGTTCTTTTCGACTTCGGAATCTATTTTGGAAAGCCACACTCCCTGGTACGTAAAGAGCAGCCTCCCATTTTGAAATTCTGGCTGTAACTACTGACAACTTGACGGAATGGCCTCAAAGGGGCAGAAGCAGGGTGACAATCACAGTTTCAACTCTTGATCATCATTCTCTCGGGAAACTCCATGAGATAAGAAAGTCAGTAAACTGCCATCCCGTCTTTGCCCCCAAATAACCCTTTTATTTGAAAACTACTTATGGCGGGCATACATGTCTTAGCTTTGCTTTCCTGAGGTGTTTATTGAATGCTTAACTCAATAATGCCATCTTAATCCCCAAAGTTTCCATGGTAACCTACCACTGTAATAAACAAGTCTGAAGGATGGGAAATGAGGCACGGGGCTCCTTTCTCCCTCTCTCCCTCTTCAGCTTTCAAAGAACAGACTCTTTTCTACATCTAGAGAACCTTCTACTTCTAACATTCACAGTCCATACCTCTTTGAGCTAGAGTCAAAATAGTAGCCATAAAAAAAAAAATGATGGCCAACATTTGGTGAATATTTGCTATTATGCCAAGCACTGTGCTGAGAAACTTTGGGGATTAGCTCACTTAGTTCTTGCACCAACAGGAGAAGCAAGTACTATTATCATGTCAGTTCTAGGAATTGAATCTTAAAGTTTAAGTAACTTTTCTAAAGACAAAAAGCTGGTATGTAGGAGCCCTGGGACCTAAAGTCAGTCTTGTCTGACTCCAGACATTCTGCAGACTGTGCAGAAAAATGGCATTTTTGCTTGTGCCCCAAAGTCACGTAAGTTGGACATCTAGGAATCTCTCCACGAATCAGAAGGGAACCGTAGCTTCCCATTCAGAATGAAAGTAAAAAACACCACACATATCTAGCTAAAACTGCCAGGGAAATTAAGAAAAGTCAGAACTCAAACAGGTTCACAGCCAACACATGGCACCCTGCTCTGGTCAAAAGTGGGCACACCACAGGTCTCTTTGAATGTGATTTGACAAATCATTGAAAAGAACGGCCCTTTCTCTGTGGATCAGCCTCTAAAGTTAACTTGAGGTGCCTGATTCAGATCACTGACAGCATCCCCAGAGAAAAAGGAGCCCTTACTGTAATGCCAGTCTTCTCCCTAAATGAAATTTAGACTCCTTTTGAAGACGGCAATTGCAAACGAAAGCCAGATTAGAACACATCTTAGGACCACATGGCAAACCATATTACAAAAGTGTTTTCCAGGCCACATATCTGTTCCTATACAAATCTATCCCATGAAATACAAACAATATGCTTATCTCACTCTACAACAGAACTCAGTAAATACACCTTAAGCTTGACTCTTAATACCAATAATTGAATAAACTTACAATTTTATAGCCTTTGCTTGGAAGTGCAGCCAAATACAGAAAGGTAGCATGAGTCAGGGCCATTCAAAACTCATCACGGTACTAGTCTTCAGAAACGGGAGCTAAAAACTATGGCTTTCTAATCTCCTCTGATTTGTGAAAAATAAATAAAACAAACTCCATTGAATGCATTTACCCCCCAAAAATGTGAGCTTGCAGAACTTTGCAGCTCTGGTCTTAAAACAATTATAACTAAGATCCAAAGTACCTGGGTCACCTGGTGGACTAGAGGGCCATCAGTCAATGGGGCAGGTTCCCAAGTAAATAGCCCAGAATTCAAAGCCAGAATGAGACTGTGTCCTCTGATATGCTCACACCTCTTGGAGCCTAGAAGAACAGAGGCAAACAGGGATGGCCTATGGCCACTTGGGGAGGTAGGCATGTGTTATTAATTCTGAAAGCCCCATGGCTACCGTCACCACCACGCCTAAAAAAAAAATCAAAACCACACTGATTATAAATGAGTAGGAATGAAAGTTGCATGTTTTGGTTTTGTAATGGTTTGAGGTCTGGTCTGAATGTGATGATTTAAAAAGGAGAAACTCACTTTCTAAAAGAGCATTAAGCCAAGTTCACATTCGTGGTCCTTTCTAGGCATGCAAGTTATGCTGCTAAGAACAAACACTTGGAAGCAAAATCTAATTCCGATGGATGCAGAATACATTGGCAGTGAAGGCTGTGCCCTCAGCAAGGCGCACCAGACACAAACATGAGTACGAAGCCACTTCAGAACATTTCATCTCAATCCCAAGAGCTGAACTACTTATTTTCTCTGTGCCTTCATTTTCCCATCTAGAAAATGGACATAACGCCTACCTCCCAGGCTTATCACAGGGATTCAACAGGAAAAGCTGAAGGGGTGTAAGTAAGGGGCGTACAAAATGAATGCCTCACCTACAGGGGGAGCTACACAAATGCCCACTTCCCTCACTTTTCAGATTTCTCAGATTCAGCTATTTCTCTGTCCTCTCACTCCTTCTCCCTCCTTTCCTAAAGCATTTTAAAGTAAATTATATGCAATAAAGTTTTTGTACCTTTTAGTCCACGGAGTAGAGATTGAGATTTATGAATACACAAAGGTGTATAAGAACCAGGACTCATGCTTCCTTCTCTGTGGTGCCTTGCCCACTTACTGAAGTGAGAGAAGAAATGACAACTCTGCTTGGAGGATAAAGTAAGTCCCAACTCAACGTATAAAAGAGAGGCATTTTTAAAGATCAAAGATTCCTGTGAAAGAAAAATCTTGAAAACTTTTAAATGGAAAAAACTTTGATATTTGGATTTATCGCCAATGCTTTAGTCATTGCCAGTTTGGGTAAATGCACGAGGAAAGAGATAGTACAAATTGCTACCAAATGTCACTTGCTTCAAAAGAACGAGTGACAGACAATGTCTACATCTTCCAACTCCAAGCATCTCTTTTGTTATTTATAGGCAAAATTATTAAGGACTAAATACGAAAAATCAAAATTTTGAAAATGCAGAAATAGATGAAGTGCGAAAAATAAAAACAAGCAAACAAACAAACAAAAACAAGGAAAACTTGAAAGTTGGATTACTCATATGCACCAAAGCTCTCTCTGAATATCTGCATCATAAAGCTACTGTAGAAATGCACAGAGGTTAAAATAAGTAAAATAAATTAAACTGGTGATATAGGAGAGAAGAAATGTATTCTCAGAATCTATATATTGTTTTTCTAAATGTTATCAGTAACCATCACCACTTGAAAGGGGAAGAGGGCAGTGGAAAGAAAACACCTTACTGCTTGGAAAATTATCCACAAAGGATTCGTCTCTGCGATTCATGTCCACAGTCGTTATTTATACATTATTTATAGTCTCAGACAGTAACTTGAGACTTGTCAAAGGGTGTGAGATGGACTTCCTTCCCCTCCACGGGAACTCTGCCTACTGAATACTAACTGTTCACAATCTTCCCACCTTGTAAAGGTAGATAAAGTCGATCCTAAAGGCTACAGTTAAAACTGAAAGTCCTGGGCTTCCCCGGTGGCTCAGTGGTTGAGAGTCCACCTGCCGATGAAGGGGACAGGGGTTCGTGCCCCGGTCCGGGAAGATCCCACATGCCGCGGAGCGGCTGGGCCCGTGAGCCATGGCCGCTGAGCCTGCGCGTCCGGAGCCTGTGCTCCGCAACGGGAGAGGCCACAACAGTAAGAGGCCTGCGTATCGCAAAAAAAAACAAAACAAAACTTAAAGTCCTTGCTCAAAGACTTAGGGTCAAAGGACAATGTCAGTGTCATGATGCCGAGGCAAAGAGGAAGACACACATTACCAATCTCTCTACACCTAGCCACCTGTCTGGGAAAATACATATCTGTAAACATGTAGAATGCAATATTAAAGGGGAAACAGCCAGCTGTTACAAGTCAACAAATCAGTAAGTATCCACTACTATCCAAAAGATGGTCCAGCAACATGCCAGGTACTTAACTTGTATAAGACTATATAACTCTCTGCCCTGAAACTTCTTATAGTCCAAGAGTGAGTGGAAGGTCAGACTCACAATCAATTAATACACTCACATGTGAACAGAACAATAGCAAGTGTGTTGAGGGAGAAGAGACGGGGATCAGTTAGGGGCTTGAAAATAGATCTATTTCACCTTATGAACAGCCAGGCCCTGTGAAGACTTTAGAGGCTCCTGCCCCACATATAATTCAAAATAAAAAGTAGACTCGTTACTAAATTACGTATGTATAGAGAAGCCCAGTAGGGTTCTAACCTTTGTCACAATAGCTGTTTCCAATGATCACTTTTTTAACCATTTTTTTGAATTGAAGTATAGTTAATTTACAATGTTGTGTTAGTTTCAGGTGTACAGCGAAGTGATTTCAGATTCTTTTCCATTATAGGTTATTACAAGATATCAAATATAGTTCCCTGTGCTGTACAGTAGGTCTTTGTTGTTATCTTTTTTTTTTTTTTTCAGTACGCAGGCCTCTCACTGCTGTGGCCTCTCCCGTTGCGGAGCACAGGCTCTGGACGCGCAGGCTCAGCGGCCATGGCTCACGGGCCCAGCCGCTCCGCGGCATGTGGGATCTTCCCGGACTGGGGCACGAACCCGTGTCCCCTGAATCGGCAGGCGGACTCTCAACCACTGCGCCACCAGGGAAGCCCTGTTATTTGTCTATTTTACATATAGTAGTGTGTATCTGTTAATCCCAAACTCCTAATTTACCTCCCCGCTTCCACCTCCAATCTCCACTATCCCTTTTGGTAACCATAAGTTTGTTTTCTGTGTCTGTGAGTCTGTTTCTATTTTGTAAATAAGTTCGTTTATATCATTTCTTTAGATTCCACGTATAAGTGATATCATACAATATTTGTCTTTCTCTGTCTGACTTATTTCACTTAATATGATCATCTCTAGGCTCATCCATGTTGCTGCAAATGGCACTATTTCATTCTTTTAAACAAATGTAATAATCTTTCAAAGGAGACATTTTGGTGCCCTTGCATGTGTGCCCTGCTTTGTTGAGTGCCCTACTCACTAGTTTAGTGTAGTATTGGGTAATCCTGTGTGCTTGCCAACATGCAAATAAAGGAAAACAGAGATGTGGTTTGCCAGGACCTTGCCCGTCCATTCGTGGGCCCTCCAATAAAAGTTCTGGGATCCCGAATAAATGATTGCAAGAGGCATACGTGGCCGGAAAAGAGCATGTGGATTCCTCTAGCTCTGGGGTGGGGGGTACCTGCTGAGACCCCAGAAGGGTGAAAGGCAGAAGGAGGAAGGATAATGAAGGAGAGATTTAAAACAAGGCTGGCCTGAGGCTCCGATACTTCCTGACTCCTTGAAATGAGTCAAGATATTGATACTTAATCTCCCTGGGTCTCTGTAAAATAAGGATGACACCACTGCCCTCATGGAGAATGTAAGGATCAGATACCTAGACTGGCATCTGTAGATATTTGGTTAAATTTTAGTTTTCCCCAATACCAAGGGGACTAGAAAATAAAAAGTCCTGGTGACAAATGATAGATCATACAAAGTCCAGTGTTAACTGCTAAGGGAAATACAAAGAAATACGAAAGGCAGTGAGAGCCAAGATCTGGCTCTCAAGCAGGTGGTAGGACGCAGCTGCTTATGTGATATTACTGGAAATCAGTCTTTAACCCACAAAATTCTAGGAAGTAACTAGACCAGAGATAGAAAATCAAAAGTAGTTTAAAACGGAAATAAGTGGTTTTCTTAAAAAAATACAATTGAATGTATAATGTCCATCATGTACCCACTACCATTCTAAGTGCTTTATACATATTCTCTTATGAAATGGGAACTATTCTTATCTTTTTTTTTTTTTCAGATGGAGAAAGAGACACAAAAAGTTAAGTAACTTACCCCAGACTACACATCTAATAAGTGGTAAGGTTGGAACTTGAACTTGGGCAGCCTGTTAACCTCTACACTAAACTGCCTCCCTCTGCTGCCTGACAAAGTTTTTAATCTTTGCTAACTAAAGCTGTGTGATGCGCTACAGCTACACAGTTGAATGAGATCTGGCTGCTGGCCTCACAGAGCCCACAGTTTAATAGGGATGATGGAATCTCTGAGTCTGGAGCAGCTGTACAAGAGGAATCTGTTGGACAAAGAACAGGGCAACCCAGGCTGCCTGGAAGAGAGCGGGGAAGGAGAAGCAGGCGTCATCAGGAGCCTTTCTCCCATCTTCCCTTCTGTGAAATCATTCTATGTGTGCCTAGCGCAGTGTGGGGCACACCCAGTGGAAATCATCGCCTTTGTCCTCTTCTGATTGTCAAGATAATATTTTCTACTGATCTTACTCACAGTTATGAATAAAAGACAATCTATCCTCTCACAAGGAGTTTATGATCTTGTGGGGATAGAGATGTGAACTTAAATAATTCTAATATGGGTTCACATGGTTTGTGGTGAAATCTTGAGATGACAGACATGATATACAATTAGAGTCCTGATATAAATAATGACACCAACAAGTTCTGATAGTTACCTGATGATCCTCCTAACGGGCCATCAGTCTGACAAAATCTGCTGTTAACTGTTGATAAACTGGGATAAATGACCATGCATTTAACCAAGAAACACATGTTAAACTATAATTAATCAGTGATTTTCCAATTGAACAAAAGATTGACAATGTCCACCGTGGACTAGAGAAATTATGATACATGAATACGAATTATTTCATCAAGAAATATATACTAAAATGCATATCAATGGATTCTGGAAAGCATCTATTTTTAAAGATATGCAATCCTAGGGGCTGTTCAGGAACTGCCTGTCCCCAAATGTACACAATCACAAACTGCATAATCACAAAATGGAAAGACTAAACCACAAAGAGGTCATCAGGATTCATTTGAAAAGATACCCAGTATTCAGAACTACTTTTTAAAGTAGAAAAATGTCTTAGAAAAGATTTAAACAAAGAGAGGGAGAGGGAATTCCAGGTGAAGAGATGGCATTTTCAAAAGTGGGTTCTCGGTTGCTAGGCCAGGCTGAGAGGCAACATGGTACAGACAGAGCCTCAAACCCTTGACTCTGACACTGACCTTGGCTCAGAGCCACATGGCCTGAGGAAAGGTTTGAAGGCTCTCTGTGTCTTCCGTAAAACAGGGCTCACTGTGCCTAGGCTCTTTAGGAGGATTCTGTAAGGATCATAAAAGGTAATATTCTGATTGTCTATGTGACAACTCGGCTGGACTATGGTGCCTAGTTGTTCAAACACTAATCTAGGTGTCGCTGTGAAGTTCTTTTGTAGATGTAACTAATATCTACAATCAGTTGACTTCAAATAAAGCAGATGACCCTCCATAATGTGGGTGGGCCTCATCCGATCAATTGAAAGCTATAAGACCAAAAACTGAGGTTGCCCTAAGAAGAAGGAATTCTGCCTCAAGGCTGTAACCTAAAAAATGCCTGCCTAAGTTTCCAGCCTGCTAGTCTGCCCAACAGATCTGTAGATTTTAGGCTTGCCAACCTTCCCAATCGTGTGTACCAATTTCTTCAAATTCCTTTCTCTTTCCGTCCCCCTCCCCTCCTAATTTAATCAAGAAACACATGTTAAACTATAATTAGTCAATGACTAACAGTCAATGACTTCCCTTTCCCCCCACCCCCTATCTCTGTCTCTATCTCTCTCAACCTCTCTCTCCCCTCTGCCATGTAATAAGTGAGCATATAGAATGTAGGCCCTTCAACAGTAGTAGACCAACCAGTGAAATGTCTAAAAGCTCAGGAATATAATTTTTAATGTAATTTCAAAAGTAAATTAGGACTCTCAGAAGAGAGGAAATGCAAATAAAATGAAGCACAGAGATATTTAGAACACACTCTCCATGAAGACAATTGTTCACAATTATGTCCATAGGTCTAAAATGGCAACTAAACAACTTAAAAAGCATGTGTTGAAAAGGAATGAATGCTAGAATTCTATAGCTATGTACAGCAAGGTAGGATATTTTTTCCTATTGGTATCCACCCAAACTATTTTTCTTCTGAGCTAACAGAACATCATGGAGGAGGTATGTATTCAAGCATCCATCCTCACATGCATCCGTTCATAAAGCATGCACTGAGAACCTGCCACATCCTACAGGCTGTGCTGGCCTTCAGACTGTGAGATAAAGAAGGTATCTTCCCTTTGGAGCACCACAGGCTGGTAAGTGAGCCAATGAATAAACAAGTATAATATATTAGTAGAATATATTGGAGTTAAGCAATGCAGGAGGTGCTGGGCAAGCTCACAGAATGGATACCAAACCTCTTCTGGAATTCATTCATTCATTCATTCATTCATTCATGTGTTCTTTCTTAAATGAATCTTTATTAAGGTGAACTCTGTGCCATACATTCTGCTATGCCCTGGGAATACTCAGATAGTATAATAAATAATACTAATAAATTATATTGAGCACTTACTGTATTTCAGGCATGTTCTAAGCCTTTTACTTTATTTACAGACTCTCCTTATACCAGTAGGGAATGAGGTATGTGTTTTCCGTATCTTTCCTATAAGACAATCATATGGGCATAAATTCTCATATTTACTCTTCAAAGAGTTGTTGATCACCGACCATCTATAAGGCACTCTTTTAAGCACCAATTTATGTGATTAACACCTAATCTCTGCCTTAAATTTAGTGGAAGACACTGACATATCCACAAACGACTACAATATCAGGCTATGTGACACCCACAGTCTTGCAAAGGCCTTGTCATAAGCATAAAGATGCCACCTCCAAAACTTCACAAAAACTTGGGAATATGATTATGAACACAACCAACAGAAATGTGCTGAGAGTGGGGTTTTTTTTGCTTTTTTGAAATTGAAGTATAGTTGGTTTACAATGTTGTGTTATTTTCAGGTGTACAGCAAAGTGATTCAGTTATACATGTATCTATTTGTTGTCATATTCTTTTTCATTATAGGTCATTACAAGATATTGAATATATTTCCCTGTGCTATACATTAGGTCCTTGCTATTTATTTACTTTAAGTAGTGTGTATCGGTTTAATCCCAAACACCTTGTTGTTTTATCCTATCCTTAAGCCAGAAAAATAACCAAAGAGAAATACTGTTAACATGCATGATAGACAGATCTTCAAAATTATATTTAAAAACAAAACTCTCTCTTTTTTGTGACTAAGGACTAGTTACCACATTAACTGCAGGTCAACATGGCCTGAACCAAACATAGACACCTGGGATGTCAGTCAACACCAGTGTTTTCAGTTACCTTCCAGGCACTAATGTTAACATAAAGTCTTGTTTCTCAAGATCACAAAGTTAAAGGTGTGAGCATAACAACAGAATATGTTGACATAAATATCTTACATTATTGATAAATAGCTTGAATTTGTCATCAATTAACACCAACTATAGATGGCAACAGCTTCTATATGAAGCCTTGTAAATAAATGTAGTTTTAATTACTCTAGGAAACTACAATATCCATCAGCATCCACAACTCCTGCCAAGTATCACCATGGTCCTAGGAAGTTTCACAGTCACTGAAAAAGGTTATAGTAATAAAAGAGGAAAGATTTTTGTATCTCAAAAGAAAAAGACCGATTCTAGCCAAGAAACACAAGTCTAAACCTTCTTGGAAAGAGAGAGAGAGACAGAGATAGAGACAGAGTCAGAGAGAAAGAAAGAGAAAGAGAGAGAGGAGAGAGAGAGAGAGAGAGAGAGAGAGAGAGAGAGAGAGAGAGGGGGAGGGAGAGAGGGTCATGGGCATTGGGGAGAAAGCAATAAAAGCAATAAACGAAGAGTCCCCAATCAAGTCAGAGATGAGATTATTCAACAGTTAATATGAGAAAAAAGAAGGGGAGATTTCTTTGAACTCAAGGAAAATGGGTTGTTTGGTTTCTCTTGTACTTTTCATTGACTCTATTCATTTCTTTGATATTTAAAATGTATATCCTATCTATTTCTAAAAATGGGATTCTGGATTACATATGAAGTAAGACACTTAAAACAAGACTATAAAACTGAAAACCAGATCAAATCAGGTTAAGAGAAGTCAAGAATTAAACATTAGGTATATACTTGGAATGCACTACTATTTTTGTAACTGAGTTCTGAATTTACTTCTGAGTTTCCTGGCCATTTGGACAAAAATCAGAAAGTGTTGGGTTAGATAAACATTCATTATTCAACAAAAGGAAACAGGACTTCCCTGACCTCTCTAGTACAATTGTAACCTCACCCCTACTCCCATTGCCCAGCCATTACTATCCCTATTCCTTCCATATTTTTCTTCAAAGCATTTATCAATTTTCTAAACTTGTATCTTTTGCTTATTTTCTGTCCCCTTCCACTAGAATGTAAGGTTCACGAGGACAGGAGTTTTTTGTTCACTATTTTATCTCAGTTCCTAGAACAGTGCCTGGCACATAGTAGATTATATATGTATAAGTGTTGTCATGTAGCCAAGAGTGATTTTTTTTCTCAATACTGAATCCCAGCAGAAATTTATCATGAGGTCCCCTAAATAAATTATACCAGGCTATGAGGCCACGTTGGGATGGGGAGATAATGGGCTGACAATCCACGGCAAGCATAAAATGAGGCACATGCAAACGTGTAGTGACAAGGGAACAGAATTTGGAGCCAGAAGAGCTAATTTCAGCTACCAAGGCTACCTCCTCCCACCCTGCACCTTCTATCAGGCAGCACAGCATCACTGTGAAACACGTGGACTCTGGAGTCAAGCAAACTGGTTTGAAATCCTGGCGCTATAAGCTTATAAGCTGTGTGACCTTTGACAATTTACTTAACCTCTCTGTGCCTCAATTTCTTCATCTATAAAATATAGATAATAATAGGACCTACCTCAAAAGATTTCTGTGATAATTAAATGAGTTTATATGTGTAAATCAATCAGAATATTGCCTGACACAGTAAAACTAAGTACTGGCAGTTAATTTGAACTTGTGCCCCTCATTTGTAAAGCATGGATAATAACTACCCTTGGAGTGGTCATAAGGATCAAGTGACCTTAATATATGGTAATGTGCTTAAGTTTTTTAATGGATGACTTATTGTTTATTTTCATGAGTGTAGCACATGTTCATCATAAGTTTTTCAGAAAATGCAGAAAGATGGAAAGGAGACAGCAAAAGTCTTCTATATCCCAGTAAACAGTGACAACCACTATTAGCATTTTCTTGTATAAATTTCCAGATTGCTTTCAATGCTGTATCTACATACAAATATAGATGTCTGTGAAAATATAATTTTTAAACAGCATTAGACACGTACAATAGACCTGCTTTTCTAAAACTTACCATGGGTGTTATCTCATATCAGCAAATAAAGATCTACATCATTCTGTATAACAGCTGCCTAGTATCCCATTGTATGAAAGTGCCTCGATTTATTTAGCCAACACTCCATTCACAGTTAGGTTGTTTCAACTTTGTGAAAGTGCTTGGTAAACTACAAAGTAATATACAAATGTGAGCTATCATTATCATTATTTTTAAAATAAATATCTAGACATCACCAACATTTTTTTTTTTTTTTTTTTTTTTTTTTGCAGTATGCGGGCCTCTCACTGTTGTGGCCTCTCCCGTTGCGGAGCACAGGCTCCGGACGCGCAGGCTCAGCGGCCATGGCTCATGGGCCCAGCAGCTCCGTGGCATGTGGGATCTTCCCGGACCGGGGCACGAACCCGTGTCCCCTGCATCGGCAGGTGGACTCTCAACCAGTGCGCCACCAGGGAAGCCCTAGACATCACCATTAAACTTTTGAAAGGTCTTTTTTTTCACTATTCCTTTAACCCCCTGGAAATGATGCTTTGATCAAATTGTATTCACACCATCATTCAAAAAAGCATGGCATTTAGGGATCCTATGTCTGAACAGGAAAATCAACAACTACTAAATCAGAAGCAGGGGAAGACTTTAGGGAATGAATGTCCCGAAGAGCCCACTTCTCAGTACAAAGCCTGTGTCCCTTCCTGGCACCTGCCACCTCACTCTCCTTTGCTCATAGATTGACACTGCTCACTGATTGCCACCCTTTTCAGAATCTTCCCATGGCTTCAGAATATTTTTTGATAATGAATTCCAAGTAAACATTATGAAACAATTGGAACAGGCAAGAGAGATGAAATATATTTGCTCACCCCAAGTTGAGGATATAAGGTGATATCTACCAGCATTTACTGCGTAGCTACAACTTATAGTGCCCATGTTGTAAATGGCAGATTTTGTAGCTATGTTAATTTACATCATCACCCCTCCTATATTCTGAGTTCCTTGAGACTAGAAACTATGTCCTGTCCTTCTATGTAGCCCCACCTTTGCCTAAAAGAATGCCTCATAAGAGTAGATGCTTAATAAATGTTGTTCACTTGTGGGTGAGCAGTTGAAATAATGTCTGAAGTCCTTGATCTCACATATTTTACAATCTCATTGATTAATAACTGAAATTAAAATAAAAGTGCCAATGTATTCTCTGAAAATAAAACCTGTCAAATTATTTCTGGTAGAGTGGAGTTGGATAGGGCATCCAAATGCATGAAAACAAGGAATTTAGAATTGCTACTCTTTTATTTTCAATAAATTTTCTCCATTAATTAATGTTGTGACTTAGAGCAAATGTGCATGGCAGGAAACAGAGGGCTGTGTTTATACCAATTTTACAGAAGAAAGTGGCTGTGCATTGCGATATATTGTGAATATTCTACATCCTAACTCAGGTCCCAACAAGAGTTGGATGGATTCAGCTCATAAAACTCTGGCCTTTCACCTCTTCAAGGCTACAATTAACTTCGCTGTGAGTTTCATTCATTCAACAAATATTTACTGCATGCCCAATATATACCAGGCACTGCAGTAAGCACTAGATTTGGAAAGGACCAACATTACCAAAACATGATTTAAATTCAAATAGATTATACATAAACATTCCATGTCCCTTAACAATGAATGGGTCATCATGACAAGTATTATTCATGACTGTCAAAGACAGGGCTTGTATGTTTTTATTTCCTAATATTAAAATAGGAACTCATCACTCTAACCAGGAAGGTATTTCTATCCTAATGTGGAAATTAACAAATAGATTTCATTGTCTCCTGCCTATTTCATAATGGCTACCAGAAATTCACTGCTTAAAAAAATTCAACCATATCTAAGCATTGGGAAAATTTCTATGATCAATGAGTAATGTCTGCCATGAATAAAGAGTGGGGCAAGCAGCCTGTGTGTCAAGTACTTGCCATTCCTATTCCATATATATCATGCTGACCCTGCTCCTCTGTTCTGTTCTCTCTGGATAACTATTCTATTGGTTCTTTGTGAGTTATTTGAGGACTCATCTATTCCATAAACCATGACCCAACATGGTTAATATTGAGTGCTGCCCTCATCCACACTGCACCATCTAGCACTTGATTCTATGCTGAGCTTCACCCTTCTCCAGTTTCTTCATTTGAATACATCTAATTTTTATGTAAAATCATAAAGCTCCCTGAGAGCAGCGACCTTTTAGCTTCATTCTCTGTTGCCCCTACAGCACTAAGCACCCTGCTGGCTATGTCAAAAGTACTCAATTATTTTTTTGTATGGTTGCATGGGGAAAGGATCAATCTCAGAGTCCTAAAAACCTGGCTTCCTATACTAATTCTCCCCTTACCATATACAAGACTTTGTATAAATTTATGTAACTATTGTAAGCCTCAGTTTTTCCATCCCTAAAATAGAGCGGTGGCAAGAGAAAATCTCTAACTTCCCAAATCACCCTAGCATTCAATGATTCTACGTATCTTAGAGGATATTTTGCTTGAAGGAAAACTTTTGCTGTTTGAAATATCTCTTTTCATCTAAGAAAGGAAGAGATTTTTTTTTCTTTGAAAAACAAGTGAATTGTGAATCCTCTTGACAGGCAGCTCAGCCTTCGCTTGCTCTCTATTCTAACTTCCCAATAAATGAATGGTGATTTTCTCCTCTTGCTTCAGCCCTTAAGAAAAGTCCACCCTCTTACTAATAGAAAATAGGATTTGAGTGATGGCTTTTATACTAATTGGTCAGGAGCTTAGATAAAATATTGTTATTGACAGAATGTCCTCTTTTTTCATGCACTGATAAAGTGGCTTAGCAGAGCGAATAGAGAGTAAATGCAGGACAAAGAAAAAGTACCTGAGATTTGAGTCAGATTGGAAGAATGAAGTCAGCACTGTAAAATGCTTGCTAATAAGAGACCCTGATAAGAGGATGTAACAGAAGCCAACGGATTCAACAAGACAATGGAAACAGGAAAGCGAGAATCACCAGTGGTGGGTGAGAGGTTAAGAGCGAAGATCCAGAAGTGTGACTTGTTCTCTTTGACCCTTGAGGTCCACACAGGATCAAATGTAAATGAAATCACTTTGAGACCATCGTTTTTAACTCAGCCAGAAGAGTGGTATGCATAAAGAAATCCCATCGCAATCTGTCCAAAACTATATATTGATTTTAAAAGATAAAACATCAAATGTTCAAAGCAGCTTCGTAAGTGTAATGGAATGGGTTAAGATCAAGGGCAGAGAAGCTTCTACCGGTGGGACTGTATTCTCCTGTGGCAGGTGATGAACTAACTCAGTAATCTCTCAGGTCTTTTACCTAGAAAGGCACCTCTGGCTACTATGACTTGATCTATCTAAATTATAGAAGATGAAAATGGAACCAAGGTTAATATTGATGTTAATCGTCATAATGGTAATTGGTTTATACTGTGGTCAAGACTTTAATTTGCCATCCCTTAACACCAAACTACAAAATGCAGAAAACACTACTCAGCCAGCAGTTTGGCAGTGCGCTAAGGAAATGGAAGCCATGAGAGAGCAAGCAGTGCCCCCTGCCCCTGGGGAATTTGATTCAGGCGTAAATACCATAATCCTTTCGTTTTAAGTAGTGCTTGGACAAACCAAATCTTCATTTTCCCCCAAACCCTAAACGTGCCTATGAAGAACGCTGCAATCATTCTTCTAACCTTTTCCTCTTACACCCCAACTCTCCTCTTGCCATCTCCTCAGTAGCAACCTTCCCTCGACTTCAGAAATGGGAACGTTGGGGCCAGCTTGGCTGGAACTCTTTTATGTAGTCTCTGTATCCTACAACTTGGCCTCGAGAATCCTCCTTCCTGCTTGCCCTGCGATTGAAACGACCAGAGCCAGACCAGACTCAGGTTCCTGTTTGGAAACAATAAAGAGCTTCCTCCCCGTTCTTCAAACCAGTCCCAGCCACGGGGAGCCTGTCCCAGGCAGAACTCACACTCTGCTGAGGATTCATCAGCTCCACCACCCAGCCCGGGCTTGCCCACCAAGTAAACAGCCAGGAAGGCACAGCCCAGAGAACTAGGGGTTCATCTATAAAAAGAACGCCACCCACCCACACCCCTCCTACCCTGCGTCTCAAAGGGGAGGGAGTGGGGTACTCCACTTTGAGCTTCGGGCAAAGGAACAATTCCTGTCTCCCACTCATCACATTCTTCCGAGGAATGGGGCTGACTTTGATTCATCAGATTACATTCACAATTCAACTCTTCAAGACTTTGTATTCTGGGAAACCGGTAAACAACCCAAGGCTTGTCCTCAGATAACCAACTGTGTGTGTGCGTGTGTGTGTGTGTGTGTGTGTGTGTGTGTGTTTCGGGGAGACAGGGGTGGAGTGTGTAAGGAATTGCACTGAATGAATGAGAAGGGATTCTTCGACTCCTGAGAAAGTCTCCACACAGAGAAGTGCATGGGAGTGAAACACCTTGTAACTCAAAACTATGTTTCTCCCGGCATCTCCAGTTCTCAGCCTGAGCCAGGTCAGCCGTGGGATCCAACTTGGCTGTCCTTGCATTAAACACAAACACTACACTGCTAGGCCGACTCCGGGGTGCCAGGCAGCCACTCATGAAAAGTCCCCCTGGGCACCCTGAACACCAGTTTGTTTGACATTTCACTGGCAACCACGGAACCGTCTGAAAGTGCTCAGATCCCATCAGGCCGGCAGGTGGGAGGGGAGGGTTTAACAAGATAAGCACGCTCTGTGTGGGGCTTCTCTGGAATTTATTGTCAAAGGAACGTGGAGCCAACTGAATACAAGCACAGTTTTACAGGTGCGCATTTCATGGATTCGTTGGGGTGAAACGCTATTTGGACTCAGCTTTCAAAAGGAAGTTCAATCCTGGTAGCCATAAATTTGTTTTCTACATCCGTGACTCTACTTCTGTTTTGTAAATAAGTTCATTTGCACCCTTTTTATATTTTTTTTAAGGTTCCACATATAAGCAATATCCTATGATATTTGTCCTTCTGTGTCTGACTTACTTCACTCAGTATGACAATCTCTAGGTCCACCCATGTTGCTGCAAATCCTGAAAGCAATAATAATAATTCTGTGGTTTCAAGGAAAATACGGCATTCGCCTAAACAGACGGCCTCTGCCAGCCCCCAAATTAAAATGTGATTCTAGAAATGTTAGAGAGCACTTTCTAAGTGTGTGAGCCTTGCTTATGATCCATCGACAGGGAATAATATCATTCATTCATTCCACAAATATTTATTGAATATCCACAATGTTCGTGAAATATTCTTATCATACTAGAAGGTAGGCAGAGCACGGAAGGATACCCAGATAATCAGATCTGCATTTTGACCTTATGGAATTTGCAGTCTGATAGGAGAAACAATACACAAACACTAAAGATCCTTCAGTGCAAGGAAGAAATATCAGGCATGAGAGAAACTGGCCCCTGATGGACTGGGTGTTCGGCACTTAAAGAGAAATTGATTCTAGCTGGGGCAGAGTATATTTCTTAGCTTTGGTATGCAATGGAAGACAGGGAGGAGCCCTCAACATCCCATCACATCAGGAAAGGAGCATCTCTTGGGGCTTCCCTGGTGGCGCAGTGGTTGAGAGTTCTCCTGCCAAGGCAGGGGACACGGGTTCGTGCCCTGGTCTGGGAGGATCCCACATGCCGCGGAGCGGCTGGGCCCGTGAGCCGTGGCCGCTGAGCCTGTGCGTCCAGAGCCTGTGCTCCGCAACGGGAGGCCACCACAGTGAGAGGCCTGTGTACAGGAAAAAAAAAAAAGAAAGGAGCATCTCTAAGACGACTTCACTTTCTTGCCAAGATATGCAGGTACACATCCATGTGTGGTCTGAATTTCTATAGCCATCCAGGGGTTTTCCCTCCTTTCTTGCCCCCCCAGTAACAGCAGGGAGTAGATGTGTTCACACAATGGCTAGGCTTCATTTTTTTTTTAACTCTGTCATGTTTTAAGAGGATTAGCTTTATTAGTGCAGTTAGTTCACTTTCCTTTGAATTTTTTCTTTAATGTTAAAAACAAACCGAGAATAAAAGCAGGAGTTGACTTCAGTCATCCCCAGCAAGGCACTAACTCTCTGGGTCTGAGGTGAAGGAGTCCGCCAGCATTTTAGCTCTCCATGTGTTTGTCTGGTTTACTCCTGACAGATACAGTGGAATGCTTCAATGAGAAACACCCAACTCATGTTCGATCTATGAATGAACAGAAGGCATCCCGTGGCTATTCAACCCCACTGGAAGCCTGCTGGCTCGTCTATGCTCCACCATGATTGTACCCACTCTGGCTTCCACATGTAACTTACTAAAGTTTGTGCTGTTTCCTGGCAGGATGATTTATCACTGACACCTCTTCGTCACTTCAACTGGGGGCCACTGCGATGGGGCAAGGTTCAAGGAAGGTGGTCCAAACTGAAGCAGACATTTTATCAGCTCACTATTGCGTTTTCTAGTTCTTGACTTTTCCCCAGGAGCTTCTGGTTTTCATTTTGGTGGCTGCCATTAACTCTTCCAGTGCCGTACAACCGCAGGTTGTTTTTTCTGAAAATAAAAGCACCTCCAGTACAGCAGGGTTTTTTGGTAAAAAGATATGGAGGCTCCTTACTCCTAACAAATGAGTCTCACCATGGTTTCGAGCATTACAGAAGTATTTCTGAAGACGCTGGATAAATGGGCAGACTGAGGTATGGAATTAAGTCAAGAGCCTGAAATTATATACAGGTCAAAAGAGGCAACTGAGGAACGTGGCCGTTTGCTTGACTCACCCCCTTGAAAACAACTGTATTCCAGTATCTGTCACTTTCATAATTTCTTCACTTGTTCTATCACTAATTTATTCACTCATTTATTTACTCACTTAACAAATGAACTTAGTGAACTTAATATGAGAAAGATTACTGTGTAATGACTAAATGCTAGTGATGGAAACAAAAAACTGAATAAGATATGGATGTTCCTCTCAAGGAAGCCACAGTCCCATAGGGAAAATGCATCATCAACAAATGCTCTTGAGGCAAAAAAAAAGAAGTGACTACTAGAAAAGAAGTACATCAAAGAGCTGTCAGAATATAAAGGGGAGAAAGGAGTATAACCTGATCGACATAGATTTAGAAATAGGTTCCAAAAATGCTCCAGTTATACCTGAAGCAAAATTTTAACTTGACTTCCTGAGTTGGAAAAGAGAGAGAGGTATCAAATCCACCCCCTACCTTTCCCCTGAGATAACATATTTCCAAAAAAAGTTCCTTTTGAAATAATTTCTCCACCTCCTTTTCCTTAATTCTACACCCACCCTCAACACTTTCTTCATATTTTCATTCTTTTTGCTCTTGTTGAAGTCACATCATTTTCTTCAAGAGGACACAACCCAGAACTCAAGAAGAAATCGTAAAATCTCCTTCCAGGATTGGCCTACACTCTCCTTCTTTACTAAGGACAGATGCCGTTTCTGCGTCTGGGAAGCAAGGGTAAATCAATTTCAGGGCTGGCTCTGTCCTGGCCTCTCCTGGGCACAGGTAGAAGTGATACCAAAGTATGCTGAATCACTTACAGTGGTTTTATGCTGAAGACGATTAGTCATAGAAGATCGACTTGACCATCAACTCCATTTTGTAATACTGAAAAATAGGTTGGACATCGAATGGGCCAGTCCTAAACTTCTTAGCCTCCCTCTCTGTGTAAACAAGTGCCCTACCTCTCCTAGGAGATTCCCTACCCCATTTTCAGGGGCCATCCGTGCTATCTAGAGGAAGCGTTGCTCAATTAATGTCCACAGTAGACATGTCCAAATTTCTAAGGCAAAAAGTAAAGGAAGGGGCTTCCCTGGTGGCGCAGTGGTTGAGAGTCCGCCTGCCGATGCAGGGGACACGGGTTCGTGCCCCGGTCCGGGAGGATCCCACATGCCGGGGAGCGGCTGGGCCCGTGAGCCATGGCCGCTGAGCCTGCGTGTCCGGAGCCTGTGCTCCGCGACGGGAGAGGCCACCACAGTGAGAGGCTCGCTCTCCGCAACTAGAGAAAGCCCGCGCACAGCAACGAAGGCCCAACACAGCCATAAGCAAACAAATTTATTAAAAAAAGAGAGACGGGAATACAAAGACGTTGATTAAGATACAAAAAAAAAAAAAAAAAAAAAAAGCAAAGGAAGAGTCTTTTATTCCATTTGTTTTCTCAGACAGGACTCCAATCACAAGGCTCTGGGACAGTTTAGCCTTTGCAGGCACAAACCTCCATGCAGCACCAAGCCCAGGCAGGACCAACTTCCTCACCAAAGACGCTCACTGAATTCCATCCTCACTCACATCACCAAAGGGCACGAGGGATGTGGCCGCCTGAACTAACCCTCTGGTTACACACGCTGTTTTCATTTAAGACTCTCCTGCTCCATCTCTTTCACACACCAAACAGAAGAAGGAGGGTTTTCTTGCCCTTTCCTCTCTTTTACAGAAACCTGATAGGTTCATGGTGAGAAGATCAGAACACATCAGTGTCGAGCAAAACACATTATGTTTTGAAAAGTGTGAACTACTTGAACAATTAAATAGCTTAAAAGACAAGCCTTCAAGTGTCCTCAGAAGAGATGTGTAAGCACAATTTTCTCCTACAATGAAAACCCAGAGAACTAAATATGGGCCTGAAAGCATTTTGTTTTTAATTAACTTTCTAAAAATCCTCTCAACAGGAGTGATCTTTCTCACCAACCCATTGTCAACTGGAAGAAACAATTAATCTGATCATCAAAAGAGTCATTTTTACCAATGAACCGTCATTATCAATCAATTTAAGGTTCTCTGCATATCCCTGCACTAAATACAAAAATGAATAGGAGAATAAATCTGTAGGTGAATAAATTTTCTGCACACCAATCCCCACAGGCTATGTGTTTATAAGTCAACAGCTTAAAATGAAAACATCTGATGAAGGTAATACACCTGTTAAAGGAGCATAAAATTCCAAACTCAAAGGTAAAATATAAAGATTATAAAGCCTCTTAAAGGAGCCATCAAAGCGAACTATTAAATGAGTACATCTGCTCCATGCTAGACTCTAGTTTATAAGTGCCACTCAAAATAAAAGAGATTTAGGACAAACATTTCATGAAAGAATGTGAAAAGCTGTGAAGGGACCATCTTTTGAGGATGATGAGAGAAAATGGAATGGATTCAGTTAAAAAGAAGAATTGACCTAAACTCAGTCCAGGACTCAAACAAAAGGTTTTATGAGTCTAGTTTTCACTGAAAGGGGTGTGACATGAGAGGATACAGGAAGATCATTTTTATGTCCCACTTTATACTTCGGTTTCAGTCTACAGGCAAAAAGGAAAATAAATCAGTTTAATGCTTAAAGTTATGTCATAAAACATGACATTTAAGAAAAATACATATATAAATATATATATATATATATTAATATATATATTCAGTCAAGGAAGTCAAGGCAGTTCTTATAAAACTTTGAACCCAACATGTTACCAAAGAAGTCTAATAACAGAGGAGTATTAAGTGTGCAAGACTGTGTGTCTACCTGACCCTCTCAAATTTGATTGTAGTCATGCTATATTTTCTGGGTTTTCTACCTTTCCAAATGGCGTTTCACAGTGCTCCATCCCTATAATGTTGCTGTTCACTATAATTCTGTCCTCAGCCCACTCTGCTTGCTCTTCTTACTCTTCCTTGGATTATACCATTGCCTCTCAAGGTATGAACCATCATCACTACAATAATGATATCCATATCCATGTCTCCAGCCCAGAATGTCTCCTCTCAGCCTTTGAGTCAGCCAGCTGCCAACCACTGACACCCTGCAAGTCCAGGGAAACTCAAAGTGTACAACCTATATCTTCACATCCTCCCACCAACCCAGCTGCTTCTCTGTGTTTTGCGGTACGCGGGCCTCTCACTGTTGTGGCCTCTCCCGTTGCGGAGCACAGGCTCTGGACGCGCAGGCTCAGTGGCCATGGCTCACTGGCCCAGCCGCTCCGCAGCATGTGGGGTCTTCCCGGACCGGGGCACAAACCTTGGCCACTGCATCGGCAGGTGGACTCTCAACCACTGCGCCACCAGGGAAGCCCTCTCTGTGTTTTTTGTATCACTTGGAAAGTAGCCGTGAGATCCAAACAAACCAGAGATACAGGCATCACTTTTAACCCCTCATCACTCCTATATCTGGCCCTTCTTTTCCATTCCACTCCCAAGGTGCTAGTTCAGACCCTCATCAACCTCATCCCAGTATTCTTTCTAAGACACAATGATGGCCACACCCACCTTGTTACCCCATTTCAGGGCCTCCACACTGACCTAGAGGGAGCTCTTGAACATGGCGGGGAGGCCTTCTCTGAGCTGGCCCCTGCCCATGCCTCCAGCCTGACTTCTTACCAACCCCCCCTCCCTTCCAATTTCCAAAAGAATGATCTTTTTCATGCCGAAATCCCTTTCCAGGCCTTTTCCCTTATCTAACATCTCTTCTTCCTTGAAGAATCATCTAAGATGTCAGCTTGTCTGGGAGATCCTGCTGACCCCTTGAGGCTAAGTTAGGTCATTCTGCTCAGGGTTCCCAAGTGCCTAGTATACTCATCTGTTACAGCACATTATATGCCCATTTCCCCCAACAGACAATGAGCTCAAAGATAGCAAGGGCACTCTGATCCATCTCTGTACCCACCACAAACAAGACAACAATTATTGAATACAAGATCTCTCACAAAAATGCATATACATACACCTATACCCCACACACAGATATTTTAAAGATACTATCATCTAATCACGCCAAAAAAATAAGAACTTCATATACCTTTACTTCCTTACATCCCTTAAGAAAAGGTTTATGGTTTCTTTCTTGGTTTTGTTTTGTTTTGTTCTGCAGTTAGAGAAGAGTGTAATCCAAGCTGGTTCACCTTTTCTTGAAATAAATTAAATTCGAACATGAGTTTTGCCAAACTATCTAATAACATTAAGAATAAATAGGGCTTCCCTGGTGGCGCAGGGGTTGAGAGTCCGCCTGCCGATGCAGGGGACACGGGTTTGTGCCCCGGTCCGGGAGGATCCCACATGCCGCGGAGCGGCTGGGCCCGTGAGCCATGGCCGCTGAGCCTGTGTGTCCAGAGCCTGTGCTCCGCGACGGGAGGGGCCACAGAAGTGAGAGGCCCGCGTACCGCAAAAAAAAAAAAAGAAACAAACAAAGGATAAATAATAATCCACTGTTCTTGGTGCTGTAGATGTCTGAATTAATTTATCCTTGCTGTAGCTCTAGGCAGCTTGGGTCCAGGTATTACTATTCTCCCCATCTACACAAAGGATAACTAAAGAAGTGAGAATAGCTCATCTAAAGCCACACCAATCAGAAGGGGTGGAATCTTGATGCAGCCCAAGATCTTCAACTGTGTACTACACTGCCCTCAATCAAAATTCAGCTCATGATGATTGACTCCTACATCACGGAAACAAATTTTACTATGACTCAAAAATGTTCATAGGCATAACAGCCTATATGGAAATGGACATCACCAATCAGAACATATTCTAGAGGGTCCTGCTATAACAATTAATTCTTTGGTTCCTGTATCATGAGGCAACCAAGGGATTCCAAGAGCAGAAGCCAAGGTGACGGGGGGCAGACACTCAGAGGGCTCAGGCAGCAGCTATTTACTGATGAGCACTTCACTATTTGAACAACTGACAATATCAAATGAATATCAACCCTGATCTAATTCATCAGAATAAAGGTATCAAGAAAAAGTGTCTGGCCTATTCTCAGGTTTGATGGTTTACCCTCCCAAGGGTCACCATCCTTGTATGCAGCCACCATTGAGTAGAATTTCCTTAGAGGGAAAAATCCACAATTTCTGGTGGAAGAATAGATGCAGCAAAGTTATTCTGGGCTTCTATGCTCTTTTTTTTATTTTGTATCTCCAGGCCCTATAAGAGTGTCTGGCACACACACAAAAAAAGGCACTTGGTAATTATTGTTAAATAAATGGATAAGTAACTCACCAACACTGGATTAAAATGTTAGGACAGATGGGGAGGGACACAGAGCACTAATCTACAAAGGATGCTAAAGCACTGCTGGTGACAAAGTGAGACAGAGGGCGCTAGATGTGGTAGAAGGAAAACTTTGATAAGTTGCTCGAGACGGAAGAATGAAACCCCCCAGAATGTGCTCACATCATAACAGATGTTCCTTAAACTGCTCTCTAAGGATGGAGGCCCTGTGAACCACAGGCCTGTTGTACAGCTGAATGGCACATGCAAGTTGGAGCCAGAGCTGAACTGCTCGGGGCAATAGGATGAGGCTGATGCTGCCTCCAGGGGTCCTCCTACTCACTCTATCATTTTACCGGAAGTGGTCCTGGTCCCTTTGCAGTAACAAAGTGGGAACATTGT
Source organism: Lipotes vexillifer (assembly GCF_000442215.2). Lineage (NCBI taxonomy): Eukaryota > Metazoa > Chordata > Mammalia > Artiodactyla > Lipotidae > Lipotes > Lipotes vexillifer. Next base: position 892,613 of record NW_006774075.1, read on the forward strand.
TGCATGTCAGTGACAAAGGCAGGAGCAGGCACTGTACTGAGGGGAAGAAGTGTGGCACTCATGGGGATGTGGGGGGAGGATTTGGGAACTTGCTTGACCCTCAGTAGGAAGACTGAAGTGGTCTCAAGGTTGAAATCATCCTGGAAATGTCAAGATTTCAAGTCTGTGTTCAAAGTTTTCTGCCTTCTGCTGCTGAGCATGCAAACAATGACAATAACAAGAATAATAACTAGAGTAACACCTGTCAGCTTTCATTGAGCATTCATTGTGCCCTAGGCTAGGCCTGTCTAAGCCTCTTTTCATTAAATCTTTTTAACAACCCAATAACGAAGGTACTATTATTATTCCATTTTATAGCCAAATGTTAACAGTGCCTGAACTCACCAAGGAAATCCTCAAAACACAGCTGTTTTCCAACATCTCCTAAAGCTTTGAGATCCCATTGTTTGTCCCTCCAGGGTACCCCACTGAGCATAGTTACATTTTAGCACCCAGGACATTATTTAGATGATGTCATCCAAATTTTGCTCCAAACACTCTGCTTTATTTACTTTTAAGTCCCCAAATCAGGTTTGAAATTTCTTTTCACTCAAACAAAGATCATTTACATTGCTTCATATGGCTTCAAGCAGGACAAAATCCCTCTCTGCCACATGAGGGGCTGTGACATTTTTATTTATTTATTTTTTTATTGAAGTAAAGTTGATTTACAATGTGGTGTTCATTTCTGCTGTACAGCAAAGTGACTCAGTTATACACATATATACATTCTTTTTTTATATTCGTTTCCATTATGGTTTAACCCAGGATATTGACTAGAGTCTCCTGTGCTATACAATAGGACCTTGTTATTTACCCTTTCTATATGTAATAGTTTGCATCTGCTAAGAGTGGCTGTGAATTTGATTTTTGGCATGGCAGCCCTCGTGCAGTTGGCTACCATTGTGCCCTTCCATGGACACTCAGGGCAGCATATAAGTAATAAATCATAGCATTTCTTATGTTTGCTTTGCACCCTCCGAGACACCAATCGTATCGTGAGGAGGAACGCCTTCTCACTGCTGACATTTAGGTACGACGCTGAATGACTATTTCTCCAGCCAGGATTTCCATGCAGTTCTCTAATATCCTAAAGATCAACCTTAGCAACAACAACAACAAAGGCATAGAATTTTATCAGTACAACGTGTAAGAAAAGAAAGGTTTTGAAATATGAACAACTATCACCATTGATTTTTTTTTTTAAGCCCAAAGAGCATATACCATTCAAGCTATAGGGACAAAAATAATTTGCTACTAAGGGGCCATCCAGATGGGAACCGGTAGGATCCTTTGAGGTCCAATGGACATTTTTGTTTCTTTCTCCTTTCCCCCTCCCTTCCCAGACTCTCAAGGGGACAAACTCGTGTGGGAAAGTGATCCTGGAAAGAATGGGTTAATACATGCCACACAGTGCCCTCTGTGATGCCTTAAATAATTGTCACATGGCCCCTATAATCTGTCCCATGCTGTCAGCACTGGGTTAGTCATAATAATATCAGATAAGAGCTGTTCAAAGTGACACACTAACCAACATGAGAGCCACATGACTTTCTGGCTCGGCTGCTGCCCTTCAGCTGAACTTCGGCTTAGAACGAAAGACTCCCAGAGGCGGCCCATGCACATGCCCCCGAGGGTCTCGTGGCATTTTCCGTTGCTAGGGCCTCTGTTGCTTCCTGAGCCGGTGAGGGGCAGCCGGGGCTCAGTTACAGGGAGTCGCTGGCTCACCCGACCTCTGGGGCCAGGGAGAGGGAAGCGCGGCGGGGCGGCCGCGGCTGCCTTTCGGAGCTTGGGCTGGGACTCCCTGTCCCCGCCACACTTGATTAGTTTTGCAAATGTGTGTGCCACACCGTTGTGCCGAGTGCCGCAGCGGGGAAACGGAACCCCACAGGGAGTTTGTGCCGGAAGAGATGGAGAAGGAATGTGGCTCCTGGCTAAGCGGACACCAAGGCAAGGGCAGGAAAGGAAGGAGACAAAAAAAAAAAATGAAGGAAAGTGGTCATCTCTGGGTGGAAGGTTATTATAGGCTGACTCTGGTTTATTTGTGCTTTTCTGCTACTACTGCCCCCTCCCTGTTTTTTTGGCTTCTGGCATGTTTTAGATTTTTAACTTGAAAAGTAAAGTCATATCTTTTTTTTTCAAGGAGAAGAAAGGAAACAAAGAATAGTGGAAAAGAGGAAGAAAGGAGGTGACCCGTTGACTCCCTGATTCATTCACAAAGGAGAGAGCAGAAAAGAAGGGAGAAAGGAGGTCATCTGACATTGGATTTGAGAACATTTATTGGCTGTGTGCCTCTGGCATATTTACCTAACGTCTCTCTCTAAGTGTCGTTATCCTCAGCAGTAAAATGAAATAATAATACCTAATTTACAATATTTCTGTGAGGGTAAAAAGAAGTGATCCATGCTAAGTGGCACATGTGGTAGATGCTAGATAAATAGTAGCTACTGGAAAGGCACAGAAGCTGTGGTGATCTTTGGAGTCAGAACTACCCAAGCCCACAATCTGGCTCTACCACTTATTGGCATGTGACCTCAGTCGAGTTATTTCACCTCTATGAGCCTCAGTGTTCTTATCTATAAAATGGGGATAATGACACCCAACTGTCAGAGTTATTGAAAGGAATTATGGAAGTAATGTTCAGCACTGAGCACAAAGTCAGGCACTGAATAGGTTATTCAGTAGATAGTAACGGTGGTGGTAGTAGTGGTGGTGGTCATAGGTAGGTAGGTAGGTAGAAAGAAAACAAATCCATTCATTTGTTCAGCAGATGGAAGTCACAAGAAGTAGAAGTAAGCGAAAATTTATACAAAGGTAGGGAATACGTAACTAAAAATCAAAGGGAAGGGTCAGTAAAGTTAAGAAGGTTTTTTAAAGGACACAAGTACATGAAGAGACAGAGAACATCCTGAGTAGGACTAATCATATTTCCTAGTTGGAAATTACCTAGTCTACCCTCCTTCGGCCTTCAGGGAGGTAACATGTTATTCTTCCCACTTTATAGATTGAAGGTCAGAGATACGTAATGACTTTTCTAGGATCACACAGCTAGTAAGTAGCATAAGGGGACCTAACCTGCAGCTAGCACCCTTACTATGCTCTTTTAGGAAAGACAGGTGAGTAACAAAAAGCATGACAAAAGTTCCATGTAATTAGAGAAACATTAGCAACTACATGAAAGGCAATAAATGGTACTGGGCAAAAATTCCTGTTTACACGACGGGAAATGGAATAGAAAATAGGTTTTTTTTCTTTAATAAACACAAACAGTACTTTGACAAGACGAAAATTTTAAATATGAGAAATAAAAATTATATTTAATAGAAAGACAACTTATCGAAGATAAATCAAGGAAGCTAGAAATTCATGGAGAAACGTAAGTAGGAAAAATTCCAGTGGGAGGAAGGAAAGCTAGACCCCCTTCTGCTAATGTACCCACATCTGATTATTCAGGGCGCTGCATGTGCTAATGCCCTGACAAAGGCCACAGCAACTTGCTCTGCAAAAGGGAAAGCCACCAACATATGGGGTCTAGGAATCTTAGTCTTGCTGGTTCTAGGCTGTTAACATTAGGTGCTGCAGGAAGAAGAAACGACTTGCATTGGCCAGGTGGGCACACTGCACACTCTTCCCTACAAGTGGTGGCTCTAAGGGAATAAAAGTAAGAAGACCCCAAAGCAAAGGTGAAGCTCAGCAGGAAGGAATGGAGCCATTGCCTAATTATTCCTACACCAAAATGTCTGAGAGCTTGTGAACATTTTTCAAGTGGAGCCCATTCCCTTCCCGGAAGCCAGGGGCTGCACTAGAGCAGAAAACAGTCACAGATGATGAAGTGTGCCTCTTGCTTCTGCCACTCAGGAGCCAGGTGGACTTGGGCCTGTCCTTGAAGCTCAACATCTCCATCTTTCTCTCCTCAGATGTTAGAAGAAAGCCTTCAGGGTTGTTTCAAGGATTAAATGAGATAGTAAGGATGCACCTGGCACATTATAAGTTATTAACACTATCATTTTTCCTTTGCATCCAGGAGCACGTGTTTCCCCACCACACAAAAGCTTGGCTTGTTGGGTGGACTAACTCTCACCTGCTCACCCCACACTGGTTGGAGGCTTATGAAGCTTAAGTAAAAGAAACGAATATGAAAATGGATAACAAAGAATGGGAGAAAAAGAAGAAACACGATTCAGTATTAAATAGAATAGTACTGGCCCAGCATTCTGAGGCACTAGAGGCATTTTATTTCAGAGAGCTTCTTGGCTATCATCTAAGTTCATGAGTGCTAGCCTTGCCTTTGCCATGTGTATAAATCATCCCTGCGCATTTAATAATAATCGTAAGAGCTTACTCTTATAAGGCTTTAGTTTAGAAGGCACTTTCACATACATTACTTAATCATTCACCTGACGCCAGGTACCAGCAGCTGCTGACCAATCATCTGCCAGGAGTGGGCAAAACAAGTCTTTCTTTAGTTATGTAAAGATAAGCACCAATTCCTTCTGGGAAAGAGGTACTATATCCTGTGTGGTCTAACAAAGATGTCTCCCAATATCACTTGCTATGTGAACCCATCCACTGACAAACAAATTGTCATGGAGATAAGGAGACTCCTGGAAAAAGAAATTGGAACGTCTCATTTAATGTTCAATGTTATTGGAATCTCGCTATTAGAATGAGGCAGTCTCAATTCAGGTCCCAAAGAGGACCCATATGAAGGTGACATGGGGAAGGATGGATTTGGCTGAGACTGGAAATCCACACAGAGCCTGCTACCCTGTCTTGGTATAATGCTATGAGGAACACTAACTTAGCATGTGAGTGTGACGAAAGAACGTGGCAAGCTGGAGCCCAAGCCAAGGGACATCAGTGTGTCTGCTCGGAGATCTATAGCAGCAAAGGTCCCTGCAGAGCAATGGACCAGTCTTCACTGTGCTATGCAGGATCACCGTCGAACAGCGACACTGTGTGGTAGCAACAGAAGCAGCGGTGCCAGTAGAAAGCATAGCATCCACTTGTCCTGCTAGCATGGTATAAGAGAGAAAGGAAGGAAAGAAAGAAGGAAGGAAGGAAGAAAGAGAAAGAAAGAAAGAAAAAAAGAGAGAGAGAAAGGAAGGAAAGGAGGAAGGAAGGAAGGAAGAAAGAAAAAGAAAGAAAGAAAGAAAGAGAAAGAAAAGGAAGGAAGAAAGTAAGGAAGGAGGAAGGAAGGAAGAAAGAGAAGGGAAGGAAGGAAGGAAGGAAGGAAGGAAGAAAGAAAAAAGGCTGGATCCTCTAGACTAAATAAAACCCTATTACTGGGAACAATTAGGATTGTGATCTGTGAGATGATGGAGAGACTTCATGAAGGCTATTTCAACTTCCTGCAACAATGGCACCTGAGACACTGTTGATTAATAACAACAAGAAGACACATAACTGGGTGGCCCACGCTGGTGAAGCCCATCCTCTTGGTTACACTTACAGCAAATACTGGTTGAGCAAAAACTCTGGGCCAGACACTGTTATATAGGCAGAAAAGTTTTATTATTAGTCTAAATTTATAGATGAAGAAACTGAGGCTCATTTAGGTTGACTGGCTTCCTAAGACCCCAGTTCCAGGAAACGAATGAGGAGGTTCCCTTTCCAGAGAAGATGATTCTAGGTAAACAAGAAACGATGTCTCTCCTTTGGGGCAAAAGTGTAATATCCTACCAGATACTGTGGAATTGTCTCTGCATGTGAGGCTGCATCATTCTCACAAAGGTTCCCTGTCTTTTCCACTCCCCTACATGTACTTGGGCAGAAACCAAGCTCGCGGTCCTGCTCACATGCTTGTGGTTTGGCTGCCAGCTAGGGATCACATTCTCTGCTCCACAGGCAAAGCCAAGGATTCTTCTTGCAAAATACTACTTGTGTCCTGGTACCACCTCCTGAAAGAGCCGTCGTCTACAATACCCACATGCCCGGGAGGTGGGGTGGGCAGGATCAAGCACTGGAAACCAGAACAACCAGCGAGAAAAGACTATTTTTCCCCCAGTAAATTTCCTAAGAGTCATAGACTTGACCATTGATAAATACAACACACATTCAGGAAATCTCTCAGATGAACTTAAAGAGAAACAACACCGGTAGTTTCTAATATACCAATGTTGGCCACTTTTTTTCTGCTTACACATGTGGCAGAGAAAGAGCAGATAATCACGCATTTCTGACTCACAGGTACGTTTCCTAGCTGTATCATCATAATGAAAATGTTAGTAGATACCAATTTTTATAACAGAGCCACTTATTGCACAACTCAAATGGGTGCCATTTACATAGAATACAGTGTTGAATGATGCCCCCCAGAGGTGTGCAATATGGCTGTTTCTATAGACTACTTTCCTTATGCCAGGCACCAACATGATTTACATGTAGTATCTCATTTTGATATAATGACAAACCATGTGGTAGGCATTAGTATCTATTTTATAGACAAGGAAACAAATAAATATTGAAAGTTTAAATTATTTACCTATGGTAACACAACTAGTAAGTTGCAGAAGCAGGATTCAAACTCAGAACTATCTGAGTCCAAAACTCATATTGTTAATTGTTTCACTATCCTAGCTGATGCCATAGTATAACAGTTAGACATGAACCTTTAAGAAAGAATTACAAAGCTGGTTAGTATCTAAATGCTAACTCCGTATATAAGCAGACCTTTAATTCTATTTTTTCAAAAAGACAAATGGATTAAGTTTTCTTGTCCTCTTAACATGTAATAACTTTTCAGTACATCTCTTTAATTTAGTGACTATTAAGTACTGATATTACTACACATTCATTCATGCCCACATCCAGAAAAAAGAGTTTAACTGATTTCATTTCATTTAAAATAAGCCAATATCATCGCAAAGCCTTTAGATACAACTGATTTATCACTATGATTTCAAGAGCTAATAACAAAAGCTAGCACATGTTGAGTAACTACTATGTTAACAGTTCTAAGTCATTTCCATAGCATGTCTCATCCCCAAGACACCCTTATAATGCAAGTACTATAGTTAGGCCTACTTTACACAGATATTTTAAGGAATCAGAATATGAACTGGGCAGCAGTCTGGCTCTGGGTTCTACTTTACTGATGCAAAGATCTGAAGGATAGAGATCATAAGATATAGAAAGCAGCAGATGGAGCCAAGAAGGGTAATCATATAAAAACAGAAAGAAACACGATCCCAGAAGAGGGTAAAGCACCAGCTCCTGCATGTACAAGACATCAAAAGCATTGACTTCGCCATAATGCCCAAGAATGAGGGGGCACTTTCTGTGCAGTGACCAAGAGTGGTACCATGAAGGGTGCCACAGTGACAAACCACAAGCTTCATGATCCACAGAACGATGCAGCTCTTTCAATCACATCTCTTTTGCATAGAAAAGAGAGGAAGAGAAGACCGGATAAACCATAAGATAACAATATCCCCGGTGTAACGTCCACTGATTTACCCTACTTTCCTTGCCTCTATGGTAGTTTTACAAGTGAAATTCATCTTTCATTTATGTGGGTGGTCTTTCTCCCACCAACATAGGGAACTCATACAATGTAGGATGATGCATTCAAAAGTGCTGTTGATCCCATTCTGAACCAGGAAATGGAGTCAGAAAGTTCCACCATTTCTGCCCAAAGTTAAAACCTGGCGCTAAGCCAGAGGTAGAATCGTGGGTCATAACTGACTCCCAGTTCCCAGCACACAAGTTCCCTTTTCTTGGGGAACGCAAATATAAACTCTGTTGACTCTCTTCACCGTTTTTCTATTAAAATAAACCAAATTTCTGTCTGTCCTCAACAGGTGTACTTATACCAGAAAGGTGAGAAGGTACTGCCAACTGTCTAATCATTGAGCATAAATTCACTTGTTGGGTGTTCACTCTCCCATTCTGTACCCTGCAAGTCCAAACTGCTTAAAAGATTTCTACTGGAGACAGAAATGATCCCTCTGTCTTTCTCCCCAGGAGGAAGAACAGAGCCTTAAGTGGTAGCATTTTCTGCCTCATCATCACAGTCTTTTCAATTATACAACTTATCGTTATTTAGGGTCAGTCCCTTTTCACAGTGTCCCCAAGGAACATGCCTCAACAAACATCCCATTCATCTCAACAGAACTTAGCAAACTCAGAATAATATGCATAAGCACAATTGGGCTTGGAGGTAGATCCAAAAGAAACTAGCAAATGCTGTGGCCCACGGGAGGCTTGGAGTGGCCAAAACGGGTCCTATGAGATGGAGTCGAGGTTACGAAAATAAGTAAACCAAGGAGGTGGAAGAGTTGCACAGAGACAGGAAAACCAGAAAAAAAGAAAAAAAAGGTTTCTGGTCCTTGCCATGGGTTTAATTTCAGCACCTCTAAGTCTCCTGAGTAAGAATTGTTGCAGAGAAAGTCTGAGGAACAATGAAAAGTCCCTCTTTGGAAGGTAGAGGCACCATATGACATTTCTTCATTTAAAAAGAAAAACACATCTTTTCCTGGTCCAACAACTCTCTAGGTCAATCATTTATTCATCCTTTCATTAAATTACTGCACACTTAGTACATGTCATACGTTGTGCTAGGTAGTCACTGGAGGATACAATGACAAATAAGACATGCCTCCGAGGAACTTGCAGTAGATTCGGAAAAACAGACTCTAAAAGACTGATGAAGATACAAGATGCTAAGGGAGTAGAGAGGAGAAAATGACTAACTAAGGATGACAAGGAAGACCTCCTTGAAGATGTGATGTAAAGCACCGTGAACCATGAAGGTGCAAGTGCAGGAGGCAAAAAAGTCAGAGGACACTCAGGGAGTGGTAATATCATGACCCCTTTCATTAAGTAGGGATCACTTAAAAAAAAAAAAAAGAGGTTAAAAGCAAAAGCCAGAGAACTGATGAGAGACAGTGTCACGGAAGTGAACCTTCCTTCCAGCCCTCTAGGACATTACTTCCATGTCGAAAAAGAGCTGTGAGGAGACAGTGTGTCTGCTGCCCAGCAAAGGTTGGTTGGCCTTTGGCAGCTAGAAGGCATCCTGTGGCTGCCCCGGTGGGTGCCCCCTTGGAGTCAGGGAGAAGCCTCCACAGCTGCTCTTGTTCAGAGGCTCATCAAGGCTGTTTTGGGCTGGATGGGGTCCATGGTGATGATCGCCTGGCCAGGGCAGCTTACCCAATGTTACTTTTTAGCATTCTGTTTTCCTTGTCATTTAGCTCTGTACCATACAATTACTCAAAGGAGGAAAAAAAAGAAAGGGAAAAAGAATATTGCTACATCTTATTTTTAGTACTCAAATCAGTGGTGGCGAGATCCTCTGCATTTCAATAGAAATTTTGCATATCAAAATCCCCCCAAATAAAGCATAGTAAACATATTAAAATCCATAATGACATTTTTTTCTGCGCTGTTTCAAAATATGTTTCTTTGTTTTGAAATACCAAAATGGCTCAGCCCAAATTAAAGACTAATTCATTGCCAGATGGGCAAAAATCATGTATAAATGCAATGAGCATCCTCACCTTATTACCCTCTAGGTCAAAGAATAATTTAAAATATAAGAACATTTTTTAAAAATTTCAATACTCTCTCCTTCTAAAGAATTCAACACACATTTCAAAGATTATCATAGTCACAGGAATCTACAGTGGTAGGGACTCTCTTAGAGATTTTGCTGTCTTTGCCCTGTGTGTAAACATTCTCTGTGAAATGAATTTCTAGCCCATTTGATTATTAGAGAGGGAAAACATTAGAGGGTAGCTCACACTAGTAAATGCCACAAACCTAGGAGTTAGAGAGATCCTCACTTCAACACTATTGATGGCTACCATCTAACCAGCTGTGTGCAGACAATAATGCTGAGAACTTTACATGCAACGTCATAATTTAACTCTCACAATTACTCTGCAGAAGTTGATATGACCTTAGTTTTACCTGTGAGAACACTGAGGCTAAAGAACACAAAGCTTGTAAGGGAGAAACATAATAAGAACCTTCGAAGTCTGATCTTTTTGTAAAAATATCATGTTACCTCTTAACAAGGAAAAAAATCATTCTCATTAATTTATCTCTTCTCATCTTCACTTGCTTGAAAGTGGTCAGAATCTGCATATAATTAACTATGTATTTGAAAATATATTTTAATCCTTTTGCATCCCTAAAATCTTTTCCAGAACACTGAGTTTTCAAGCATCCCCTTATTGGTCCAAATTTCTAAAATGTAATCAGCAATTTACCAGAACATATAAAAATTGTGTTGGTCTCAGTTCATTCAGCAATTAATTTACCAAATATGTATTAAGTGCCTTCTCTTGCAGTACACTCCTCTTTTTATCCACAGAGATGAAAGTATACCATTCCTGCTTTGAGGAATTCAAGAGACATGCAATAAATAGTTGCAGCAATGTAATAAATCCCATCCTATAGCAGAGAACTATGGAAGGTACTACATGGAACATGGAAGGGAAAGTGCCAACTCTTCCATTAGCTCCGGGGAAAATTCCAGAAGGAAGTGATATTTCGTTTGAGTCTTAAAAGCTGAGTTGAAATTTCTCAGGTGATCTAAATAAGCAATTGTCAAAGGAGAGAGGACAGGTTGAAGCACATTCTAGATTTCCATTTGAGAATATGCTATGGTTCCTACTGTCAGGTTAAAAACAAACAAAAAAGAAACAACTAATTTTCACTGAATCTACATGCTTATGATAATGGCAAATGAATAGTAACTATGTGGTCAGTAGAAGCAGAAGCATGAAACCAGATGATATCAACAAAATTAATCCATGAGATCTTTTTATCTCATTAGTTCAAGTGTATGTGTGTGTGTTATTGTTGGTTTTGCTTTGTTTTTGTTTTGTAGTTAGTTCATGGAATTCTCTTGTTTGGTGGGCATTCTGACAAACTAGACCTGGGCCTCACAAAGAATCACCCTATAAGATCCAATTCTAATTTGCCGGGATCTTTCTTGGTTGCTTGCTACTTAAAGCCCCAGCATAAGATCATTCCCCTCCTGACTCTAGAACACCCCTTAGCTCCGTAGGAAATAGATGAACTTTAAAGCCCAGATGTAAAGTAGTGTCTCCAAACTGTAGGCTAAAATGTAGAATGCCTTATGAAATTAATGTTTGTTAAACAGAGACTTTGGCAAACAGAACTCTGAATCACTGAAAATAATTGTTTAATGCCTTAACTCTAAAATGGATTAACCAATTCATATAGCTTTGTAAGAGAGAAAGCAAAAATCTAACTTCTAGATTAGAATGTAATATCCATCAGACTGGATCAGATGGGCAACTGATATAAACAAAGAATTTCAGGATTACCTTCTAAAATGGAAATAATAGCCCACCTTTAACCTCATCCCTGAAGGGACTTATAAACTCCACAGACAGAATATATAAACTTCATTTCACACATACCCATTTAGAAAGGAGAATGGCTTTGGTGACATATTTCCATGTCACAGGGCACCTACTGTTGCTTTTTGGAGTAGGAGTTCTGATGCAGGACCATTCTAGCTTTATGCGGCCATGTACCGTCCTAGGGCACAGTGTCACCACTGGATGGCTTCATATCCATCCATCCTTCTAGGTATTATTTCCCTGGATACATGTTGAGTATCATCACTAAAAACTCACTGCATGAACCCAAGCCACAGCACCAACCACATTATGAATGACTATAATGTCTTTCCTTTTCCTGCTTACCCGTTCTACTAAGAATGATTTTAATTGGATTTGGAGACTAAAAAACCACCATTGTTTCAGAGAATGATCAGAGCTCTCGGTCCTCTGTACTTTAAGCTGGGCAAAGACTTTAGCTCTTAAACAACCCAAGAATACCATATAACATGAGAAGATACGGTCTTTCCAATGTGGGAGATGATGGATTGCAGAAAAGCAAAAGAAGGAGGAGAAGAAGAAAAAGGAGGAGGAGGGAGAAGGAGAGGGAGGGGGAGGGGGAG
>NW_006774075.1:905218-923353 GCF_000442215.2 Lipotes vexillifer
GGGAGGGGAGGAAGAGGAAAAGGAGGAAGGAGAAGAAGGAGAAGAGCAAGGGGGAGAAGTACAATTTCATGGATTTTTGACCTTAACGAAATAGTTTTCGAATTTCACCTCTTGCCCTACTGATCCAAGTGTGTTCTAAAACAGTACCATCAGCAGCACAGTTCTTGGGATAAACAAGGAACTGATGAGCACTGAGGGAAAAAAAGTAATTGAATTCACTGAAGAACAGCTGAAAATGTCCCTCCGAGAAAGGAATTAGTATCCATATTTAGATTTCGATTGTATCTAAATGATTCCTGATTTCCGATCCACTCTACACAGTCAGATTTCACAGAACCAGTGGATTTTGCCGTTAGTAATCTCAGAATTTTTTCTCTTTTCCTCCGGTTCCCAATCTAAATATAGTACACTAAGATCATTCCAAATAAGTACAGGGTTTAGGACAAAAATCTCAGTCCTTTGAAACATCCACATTGTTATTTATTTAAAATTCACCTCCACACTTATTGAATCTGTGCCGCTCTGTTTTCAACATATCCCATTGTGCTCACACACTTAGTATTAGTAAATTGGTCCCTCTGGGAATCTAAACTTAGGTGCATCTTGGAATTCATAATTAGTGTAAACTAACGCTACATCTTGGAATTCATAATTCTTCCATAATCACCTCCCATTTGGCATCTGTGAAATCACAAAGGCAGGTTTCCTCAGTGAAGATCTGTTCAGAGTCCAATATTTACATAAACAGTTTCTGTTTGGAGTGTAGGTTCTTTCATGCACCAATAACCTCTCCATCTCTGTAGATCTCTAAATTTCATGTTAAATAAATTTTAGCACTGTGGAAATACTTCAAGCAATCTTCATCATTTTTTTCAGCATGAAAAGTCATGTAGACAGTCTAAAGAGGTATTTTGTTGATTTTAATGGAATAAATATAAGTACAATTTGAATTGTAGGTACTATTTGAGTTGCAGGAATAATTTGAGGGTTTTTTTTTTAATGTTACCTCCATCCCTAGATTAAAATATCCATGGCAGTGGGAACTAGCTACCTATCCAGAACATGGTCCAGCAAATACCCACTGAATTAACATTTTAGATAATCTGAGTTATTTCCCTGATAAAATAAAAGAGTGATTATGATTTTTCAGTCAAAACAGGACTTTGACTTTAAATCCTTCTTTTTAGTAGTATATCTACGACATGCTTAAATTTTCTGCTTATCAAACCATCAATGATTAAAAGGATTAATATACAACCTTGCTATGGTTTGGTAAAGATAGCATTCACCAGTGTAAATAGGTATTACCTTTCTATAAAGTAATTCTCCACCAAAATTTAAAGTCTTTTAAAAATACCTACTCTTTGACCCAAATTTATATAGAAAAGTTTTTTTTCTAAAGAAAATAATTTGAGGGGTTCAAGGATAATTGTAAAGAATATTCATGTGGCATTGCTTTAAAAGTTGATAATAAATGGAAAAACCTCAGAGGCTATCAATAGTGAGTTGGGGAAATCAGTGGTGGAACATCCATGCAGTGTAAAAATGCAATCATGCTCTCTGCTCAAGGAGGTAGAACTTAACTCCCCATCCCTTAAGTGTGGGCTGTATATAGTGACTTGTTTCTAAAAGTACAATCTGGAATGCAGGGTAGGGAGTAACTTCACAGTGGAGAAATCAGACACACAGACCTTAGCCTGATGATCAAGGTTAACATCATCAAAATTCATGCTGATAGCATGTACTCTGGACGTGATGTGTTGAGGATGGCATTTCACCTCTGTGGGCTTCCCCCGCAAAAACCCATAACCCCCGTCTAAACATGAGAAAAGCATCAGACAGATCCCAGTTGAGGCACATTCTATAAAATTCCTGACCAGTACTCCTCAAAAGTGTCAAGGTCATCAAAAACAAGGAAAGTCTGGGAAACTGTCACAACCCTGAGAAGCCCAAGGACACACGACAACTAAATGGAATGTGGGCTCCTGGATGGGATCCTGGAACAGAAAAAAGGATATTATGGAAAACCTAATGAAATCTGATTATAGTATGGAGTTTAGTTAATAACAACGTACCAAAATCGGTTCATTAGTTGTGACAAGTGTGCCATAGTCATACGATATTAAATTAGGTGAAACTGGTTACAAGGTATATGGGAATTCTCTGTACTATCTTTACAACTTTCCCATAAATTTAAAACTATTCTAAAATAAAAAGATTATTTGAAATAATACAGTCATGAACAACGATGATAAATAAATGTGTGCGCTATTTCCAGATTAAATTAGGTGTTGCCAATGTGCCCCACAGTACCCTGAACTTTTCCTATCATACAGGACAACTGTCTCTTTCCTATTTCATGAGAGCAGACGCTAGTTCTGTTCTGTGCAAAATTCTCCCAAGACTATGCAGGAACTTAGTAAATAAATGGCAATGGATTACCATGTTGTCAAGTAAAAAAAAATCATCATAATAATAAATTACAAAGCACTCTGTATAGCATGCTCTATCACATATTAGCTATACAACCTTGGGCAAGTCAGTTCAGAACTCTGAGCCTCAGTTTCTGCATCTTTAAAACAAAGATAATCATCACCATATCCCATAGATTTGTTCTGAGGATTCAAGGGTTAATATGTATAAAATACATTGTTCTTCACCCGTCTCTCCATCATCCAGATGGAGTGATTAAAAAATATGTATACTAGAAGCTACATATCTAAAGTGAATGATATTTGCCATTTTAAGATGTGTATTTTCAATTTATTTTTGATTAGCTCTGTTCGTAATTTTTAGATAATGAAAATATATTACACTCGTTAAAAATATTAATAAAAAGGAAAATAAGTCAACATACATACACATACACCAATGAGACATAGCAAAGATACATAGAATATTGTTCTGTCCCCCAAATAATTTACAATCTAGCTGAAGAGGCAAGGGACAAAAACCACTGCTGAAAAGTTGATGAAACACTCAGTAAAGCAATATAAAAGATGCCTTAGGGCTTCCCTGGTGGCGCAGTGGTTGAGAGTCTGCCTGCCGATGCAGGGGACCCGGGTTCGTGCCCCGGTCTGGGAAGATCCCACATGCCGCGGAGCGGCTGTGCCCGTGAGCCATGGCCGCTGAGCCTGCGCGTCCGGAGCCTGTTGCTCCGCAACGGGAGAGGCCACAACAGTGAGAGGCCCGCGTACCGCAAAAAAAAAAAAAAAGATGCCTTAGAGTAATCTCTGAGGAGCAGGCAAGTGACCAGAAGAAGCTATCATTAGAACAGAACTTGAGAGAAAGGAAAGGATGATGCTATGAGATGCCAGCTGGGGACAGAGTTGGGGGCAAGGTGGTCCTAGCCGGAGGGACAGCATCAGTGAAAGCACAGTTAGGGAAGCTTGGGTGTGAGAGGGACCCACCGTTCACACACAACCCTGCCTTGTATATCTTTACATCAATCCAGGTTCTTGAATTGTCCCCAAGTCCCCAAATTTGTTTTTTTAAGAACTCCTGATTAATTAACCTTCATCAAGCCTTCCTAATCCATTCCCATTACATAGAAAGAAGAACAAAAGACCAAAAGAAGCCTAACCTCCTTTCTGAATTTACAGTTCCAACGCCAGTGACTCACGCACGTGTCAAGATGGTCAGCCTCGCGTGACCTGCAGATGTGGGTCACAAAGAGATGCAGAGCGGGCTCAATCCAGAACAGCTGGAAGCGGACACAGAGTGACAGCCCAGCCCCTCCCATCTCCCAGGGGTGAATCAACTCCCTCCATATCATAACTTGGCTCGGGTATCTTTAGGATGCCTGGCTTCCAGACAGAGAGGGAGTGAAAAGAAGTGGGGAGCTAATTTTGTCCATTACTTGACAGCACATCATGGAGTACACACTCTCCCATTTCCCCCAGAAAAGAGTACCCATTTTGTCTACCACTAGAACAGGGACTTTTAAAAATAGATTTTGCCAAACAATCGTGCGGGCAAATGCTGACTTGCAGTCTGGGAGCTATCTCTTCGTCAGGCCCAGCAAGATGAAAGCAGGTTCTATTTTCATCATGAGAGAGCCGCGCGTGGAGGCACAAAGGAGAAATTCACTTTTCATCTCCATCAAGCAGAGCCCCTCACGAGCCAAAGCGGGGCTGGCTCCAACAATCGCCAAAACGCCCTGCGCGGGGTGGGGGTGCGGGGGGAACAGCAGCTTCTGCTTGAAGAATGGCATCGTGCGGCTACAAATCCAGGACAGGAGGATTTCCCAGCGCCCAGCTCGAGCTCAAAGTACAGAAAAATTCTTTCCTAGTCTGGTGTGCCAGGAACTTGACAGTGGAAGAGACTTAGTAGCAAGAGCAGCAAAGGTACAGCGCAACCCAGGCGTACAAGAACGAATAGAGAACACGGATAAAGCCTGCTCCGAAAGCATAGGGGATTGGTGCTTTTTTTGATCTCTTTGATTTTCCCCCCAGGGCGGATTGTGCCCTTCAAGCTTCAAGTCTGAGAGTAGTTTCAGTATATTTCTTTCCTGGTGGGGAGGTTAAAATTTTTTTTTTTTATATTCGTATGTATGTATTTTGCTCTCTTATTAACTGCTACCAAGTAGTATATTTTTTAATATTCACAGGGTACCTCTCATGTAACTATCTCTTTACAACAATCGAACTGAACCCAAAGAACCCAGTTGTGCATTCAGCCTCTGGCAGGTTAGTGCAAAATTCAATTTGTACTAATCAGCCCCTGGCTGTTGAAGCATGTAATATACTAGATGTGACAATTCCCTGTCTTACCATATCCACTTTTCCCCCCTGGAGGTTCCCTGATGCCAGCTAACTGGGAGCAATCACCTCACTGAGAGAATTCGGTATAACAAAGGGTGAGGTTCAAACCCATTAATAATGATGGTGACAATCCTACTAGCATTAATATGGGAAATGGCAGCTAATAATTATCATGTGCCTACTATGTGCCAAACACAAAACCAAATGCTTTACATAGATCATTTCATTTTACCTTCAAACTAAGCCTGTAAGGTACATAGAATTATTATCGCTGTTTAATAAATGGGGAAATGGAGACTTAAAGAATTTGATCAGTCTGCACAGGCTCACACTAGTAATCAGTGGAGCTGGAATTTGAACTTGGGCAGTGTCACCCCAGAGCCCGCGCTCTGGTCCACTGCTCAGACCATACCTATATCCTCCCCAAAGCTATGCTTACCACCCCTTAGTGCAGACAGGAAACAAAAGCCACCCAGTCGAGACAGGGCCCATCAGATTTCACAGACATTCTATGTGGACACCAACCTCCTCTCCAGTCCGGTAGGGGGGCAGAGGGCGGGCACAAAGGAAATTACATGTGTTTCTCCCTCCCTGCTGTGCCGAGCTCCAGATTTGCTTCCTCTCCATCTCAGAAACTCAGCAGGATCTGGGGAGCCATGTGGGGACAGGAGGACCAGTTCTTCCTTGGTTATGACAAACCCTCGAGAAGAGCCTTCTTATTTTGCCACTCAGCGTAAGTTTCCATTGGGGAAAGACCACTCTGTGTTCTTGTGCTTCCTGAATTCTTATCAGCCAAGAACACAGTCACACTCCTCACTGTCTGACAAACCTCTGCTGTGGAACAACCAAGATTCTTTCATTCTTTAATTCATTCATCTATTCAACGAATGTTTACTGAGTACTACTCTGTCCCAGGCACCATGTGACTGGGATAAATGATTAATAACACACAATGGCTAACTTCAAAGGGGTCAGCCTCGATTAGAGAATACAAAACTCTGGTCCCTTCCTTTAAACATGTATATTAAGACATGCTACAGAGTGCAACTGTCTCCGTGGGGAAGGGAGGAGGGGGAGGAAGGAGGCAAGAGGACAAGCAACTCCTGTGTGACAGTCCCTGTCCTAGAAGCTTTATGCACATCTAATTTAATTCTTTCCCCAGTTCTGAGAGGCAAGTACCCTAAGCCCCATTTCATAGCCAACCGAGGTACAGAGAGGTTCAAAAACACCTTTTCCCAAGACAGTGAAGGCTTCACAGCTCCTGTCTGGGAGATCCTGAGGGGCTGAAATCCAGCTGGACTAGGGAGCTCTAGGGGGCTCGCCTTGAAGTTGCATTTGCAAAGCGAGTGCGTTATTCTGACTTAGGGACACCACACATCTCAGTGTCTCCAGGTCCGTCCTGCTTTATGCCAGGGTCCCTGAGTGATTATTCATGAAATGAACTCCTCTTTTCATTTGTAAGTGTTCCACGTTGATGATAAATTACACGGGCATCCTATTTTTTTTTAACATCTTTATTGGAGTATAATTGCTTTACAATAGTGTGTTAGTTGCTGCTATATGACAAAGTGAATCAGCTATACGTATACATATATCCCCATATCCCCTCCGTCTTGCGTCTCCCTCCCACCCTCCCTATCCCACCCCTCTAGGTGGACACAAAGTACCGAGCTGATCTCCCTGTGCTATGCTGGGGATCCTATTTTTACTTCAACTTTACTCATTTGAATCGGCTTGGAGAAGACTGGTGGGCATTGCTGGGATTAAATCTTCTATTTCCCAAGCCAGCCCTTTGGAGCACCCAGAGCCAAAAGGCTCATGTCCAACCCTAGTAGGATTCTTCCCCAAATTATGAGACTCCAAATCCATTGTTTTCTCCCCTAGTACTCTTGCTTCCTATGAGAATCATAGCTAGAGATGGACATAAAACTTAACTTCCAAACCACATTACTCTATTGGCCTAAACTAGTTTTTCCCTTCATATTTCAAGTCATAAGGCAGATAGAGAGCTGAATGTCACAGGACTGGTTTAATGAAGATCATTTCTGAATTAGCTGCCCATTATAAGAAAATCAGAATAAAATCAGTTAACAGACCAGTCAGAAACTCAAGGAGCCAACATGCAGACATGGGCCAAGCACAGCATCACTCATCCTGCAAAAAGTCAATACGATGTCTGATTTGTCAACCACATATGGAATGATATGCACAAAAGAAACAAAGACAACATCATGATGCTTGCCACCATCAGCTCTCTCTGTGCTGGGCTGTTCCATTGTGTAAGTCCCAAAGCACCAAGCAAGGCACTAAATTACGTACAGGTAGTGGCTGGACATAGGCTGCCAGCGGGCTTTTAGCAACATCCCCCATATGGCTAGGAGCGCTTGTGCCAGTTAATTAGCACTGGCATTAATCGAGAGAAGGAACATTGACCAGGACATCGAGGTTATCCTTAGACTATTTAAATGTGTCACGTGATCATTCGTTCCATCTGTTATCAACATACCTCACACTTAATCCAGTAAATAAACTCCCTACCATTTTAAGCAAATGATTCCGTGTTGCCAGGCCTCTTTAGGCTTTGCAAATCTCGGGGTGCTTTTCTCCCTAGAATCTATAGTGTGAAGTGTCACACTGTCCTGATGTGAATTCAAGGACAAGAGCTACCCCTCCCCCCATCCATGAAATCCTGGGGAAGTATCCATAAGAGGTGGGGGAATAAAATCAACCACATGCCATCACTCACTCAAATGCATATTTCTCACTTTGCAGCTACCCAACAAATCTGCCTTATTTTCTTTCCACGCTCACAATTCTGCTGAAAGCACATAGAAAATAAAGCCCCATTATTCAAATGAATTTCACTGTGCACTAAAAATGTGATTATGTTTGGGGGAAACCCATTTTAAAAGTGATCTCCTCTGAAATGGATGATGCCTAGCAAGGTATAAAACACTTGGGTACTTAGAAAAGCAGATAGGAAATAGTCCAACCTCAAAACACTTCATTGGCAAATTGACTCATGATAGGTATAGACCCAAAGTAGATTTCCAATCCACGTCCTAGAAAGGTATATAGACCATGCATTTTTAGAAACACTGGTAAACATCTTCCCTGAGAAACTAATCTTCAAGAGTCTCTTTTCTTACCCTAAGAAAGGTTATATATTCAATATATCGTTACTCTTTAGCATTTCTTTATCTACCTCTTCCATAGACTTCTTTCCTCTTCAACACTACCTCCAAAGCCAATTCTCACTAAACTGATGAAAATGTACATCATTTTCCCAATGCCCTCTTCCTTTAGGAAGAGGCCAAAACCCCCTCAAAGTTATAAAAGGTCTCGAGTATTGGTCAGATGAAAGTAAAAATAATGCCTGATCATGATGGAACCTCTCTCAGTGCTGAGACATCTTAGAAAAATGAATAGAAAGCACTGAACCTGACTGAGGAAGATCAGTGTTCCAATCCTGCTGCCTCCAGAATGGTGACCTCAGGGAAATTACTTCATCTCTCCTGGCTAAAAATGACAATAAAATCCCTATTCTCTCCAAATCATAGAGTTAGCATGAGATCCAGCGTAATAATGGACATTGTCATTATCACCTTACTCGCTGTGGACTTGGCATAGAGTGGTAATCAAGGTTAGTTCCCTTCTCTATTACTTCATATAAAAGGTATTACCTAATCTGCAATGTCGTCTTCAAAAAAGTACAACTTACTCTTTCAGGTAGCTCAGCGTGATGAAGCAGACATTACTGGTCTAATTTTACCCCAAGCACAGGGAAAATCCAAAAGTCATCTCAGGATCCAATTAATCAGAGAGAGATAATTAAATTTTACACATTGGACTAAGTTTTAACTAGGACACTAGAGCTACCTTGAGGATTACATAGTGTTTCCTGCTCTGGGGAAAATGAAATTCGTACAATTATACAATTGTTCAGCTCAACCAATACCTATTGATGATCTGCTTCATGCCAGATCCTACACACTCTGAACACAGATAGGAATTCGACCCTTTCCCTGACCTGGAAAACCATGTGGTCTAGGAGGCAAAGATAAACACAGAGATATGATGTGACATATGATATGAAAATTATGAGACAGAGGTACACAGAGAATCAGGGGGTGGCTTCCTGTAAGGGATGCCATGTCTGAGTCAAGATGAATAAGAGTTAGATGAGTGACTAGTCACAGGAAGGGATGCCAGGCAGAGGGAAGAGCACAGACAAGACCCTACATAGAACCCTTACGGGGAGCTAGATGCCGCGCTTTTTTACTGGAAAATCGACATGAAAGAGCAAGGTCTGGAACATGAGGCTAGGCAGTATGACAAACAGATAACCTAAGAAGAGGAGAAATGGTGCTGTGCACTATCAAAGGATCCCTTACTTTACCATCAAACATCACACAGCTTTTCTTAAAATGAAGATCAAAACAGACAAGCGAAATGCATTCCTGTTTGTAAAACACAGTCTTATGATAGATTCCAAAGAAACCATCTATTTACCCAAATAAGGAACAGTGGGATACATACAAAGATGGAGACAATAGTCTCCGGGATGCTGCAAAGCTGACTCCCTTGACTGAAACTCACAAAAACAAACAACCAAAGACCCCAAATTACCTGGGAATTTAGAAGGAAAAACCTGGATCTTAGCAATCCTGCTCTAACCCCCTCCATTTATTGACTAGAATAATTTGCCGTCTCTCAATCTAGAACCCATTCATGAAAAGTAAATCCTCACCCCCTTGCCCTGCCAGAAGAGTCATTGCTGTCATCTCCAATACAACACCCCAGAAGTCTAACATTCCTATCCATTCATCAGTGGTACGTGTAAATATCTGAACAGTTATTAACAAAAGCTCAGGCTGAAAGGTAGTTGTTCATCTGGAAAGTGTCTGTAGATTGAATAATTCTGTTTATAATTCATGGCCATTTCCTTCCACTTCCCCATCACAGTTTACCATGTGGGACACACTGGCCCATGGTCGTTCTGTGTGTTCTGTTACTTGTTTTAACCAAGGCTCTTGTACAAACTAAAGTCTGCAGTACAACTTTAAACATTATGTTGCATATTATCCTTCTCAGAATCTACCATAAGAACCCACACCCCGCACATTCCCAGGCTCACAAGAATCCACCTGCCAATGCAGAGGACACAGGTTCAAGCCCTGGTCCGGGAAGATACCACATGCCATGGAGCAACTAAGCCCATGCACCACAGCTACTGAGCCTGCGTGCCACAACTACTGAAGCCTGCGCGCCTAGAGCCCGTGCTCCGCCAACAAGAGAAGCCACTGCAAGGAGAAGCCCGTGCACTGCAATGAAGAGTAGCCCCCGCTCACCACAGCTAGAGAAAGCCCGCGCGCAGCAATGAAGACCCAATGCAACCAAAAATAAATAAATAAATAAAATTTAAAGTAAATAAAATAAATAAAAATATACGACCATAGGAACATATCCCTGACCCCTCTTGGGGCCTTGGAAGGGGTCTATAGAATGAGAAACCCTGAAGCCTAAACTTGATTTGTTTCATGGTAAGTCCCCTCTCTGCTGAAGACTTCCCACTTTGGCCTGTCTCTTGGTGCCCCAGCATGCCTGCTTGTTCTCTTTATAAGGTCACACCTCTATAAGGAACCCCTTCATTAACGTTTCTTCATGTACACAATCTGTGTTGATTCTGAGTCCTGCAAAAATCCTTGCCCATTCTAACGTATTAGGTGAAGATGTGATAGACAACCTTACTTTCTTCCCCTTCTGCTTACCTCCCTGAGAGACGCGAAAGTTTCCTGTAACTTAGTCTAAATTTTGAGGCTTTCTTTCCAAAAGCAGTCACGAAAAAATAAAACTAGGCAGGACTAGAAGAAATACTTTACTCTCTTATGAGCTTTTCCAAGCAGGCCACGAGCCAAATGTATTCGGCCTATCCTCACTAAATGCATAAAAGAAATATGATGGCACCTTTCTAAAGATATGTTTGGTCAATACTTTTTAGCAGTTGTAATTGCAGTGCAGCTATCTAGCATTTTTCTTGCTGCTCCTTTTGAATAAACATCTTAGTAAACACCCCAAACAAAGCATTATTATGTTACAGAAACAGAGAGAAGAACTTTATTATGGAACCATGTTGGTTTGGCTCTAACCATACAGAGTACACAGTTCTGCAGGTATTTGATGCAGATGTTTGAATTGATTAGCCCCTTGCTTTTACTATAATATCCAGGGTCTGCATCATTAGATTATAGAGCAAAATCCCCAGTGAAGTGGTGAGAGCTTCAGTTCCCTGAACATCCAAAGCCCACTCAGATTAAGCCTGCAATAATGTATTGCAAGCCTGTTGTTTCTTTTTAATTTTCAGAACCATGGCATTCCTAATGACTACAGATGGAATACTCGGTAGTAAAAGAAATGGTGACCATTTTACAACTGATTCAAACAACTTCACCTTCCAAAGTTAGAAACTCTAAGAGCTACATACCAAGAAGAAAATACAAGGCTGCATTGTCATACGTGGAAATATACAATGGTATTCGAGTCACCTCCTATGATAAAAGTGCTTCAAATTAGAACAACACATTCATTGTTAGGAAGATGTTTCATAAGACTACACTGTCCCGTAAGAGATATTCAGTTAATTTCCTTTGAAACATGGCTTTTTTCCCTCCATATCATCACTTATCCACCTAACTCTCTACAGTCAGTCTTTGGTTTTGTTTTTTAACTCTTTGTAGCAACTTCACAACTCAGAGTTTAAATTGTTTATGGATGCTGGCTACCTTGCTCAACCAAGTTGAAATTTACATTATCAAATTTTTACTACATTAGTGTTTCTAGAATGGAAAAGAAAGGAACAAGAAGATGAGATCTTCATAGCAAGTTCACCACCCTAAACGTGGCACAGAAAATAAGCAGGCTTATTTTTTTCACTCTGGCAGTTTAGTGATGCCAACTGTGGGAATATCCAGTTTTTATATTGCATATTTACTAATTAGTAAATTACACATTTATTAATATGTTAGTAAACAAGTACATATTTGTTTTAAGCAGTAGTCATTTTAAACGCTTTTTTGACAGTTTTGTACTATTTGTAACTTAAATGTAATATATGTTCTTTTATATTTAAAAGAACTCTAGAGAATTTTTTCATACTGTTTACAACCTAAGATCTTCTAGAAAGAGCTCACATTTAAATGTTTAATTTGAACAAGTTTAAATAAAATTTGAAATATTCTCAATAATTACATAACAATAATTTTGGCATAATTCTAGTAGATGCCAACTGGAAATATAAATGTTGATTAACAAACCAAATTAAGATGGAGAATAAGAATATAAATAGAAAACATATATGTATTTATCTCTACCAAGTTGTAAAGAAATAGATTGTTTCATATTAAGAGGCAATACTCTGCTCTTTTTTATTTGTAATAATTATAACGTCTTAGAAATCTGAGTCTGTTTCTCTATTTCCTAACTCCTAAAGGCTGTGCTAAGAGAAGATATTTACAATAATGGAAGATCTAAGAAAATTATCTGATACTTAACACCACAGCCCGATATTATATTCACAACCAGGAAATAGCTGCACATAAATTCTCAGTTTTGCTGTTGTCTCGCTCTTTGCACCAAGCGTCCCCAGATATCAGTATTTGCTAAAAGAGATATCAGAGTGTAGCTAATAAGAAAAGGCAGAGGTAAAAAGGCAGGAACATTCCATTTTTCTTGAAACTGTATCTTTCTTTTGAGGAAAAGTTATACTTCAGTTGGGGAGATAACCAAAATATTGATCTACATTCAATTTAAGTTCAAATCAAGGTCCAAGTATTAAATACCAGCATGGTTATTTGCAGCATTCCTTCAAAATGGGGAAAAAAAATCCATGACAGTGATTTTCTTTTATTGATGCTTTTAAAATGTATTCAAAACACCCCATGCTTGTGTTACTATTAATAAATGTTAATTCTTTACCCTAGAAAAATCTCTCGAAATACACACAGCATCTGCCCAGAATATAAAACAACATTGATTTATGCCTTGAACGTAGGGTTACAATGAATAACAAACAAATTCATTATGATGGCATAAAAATATCAAAATAAATTACTCCCTAGTATCTATATCACATTGTAGGTTATTAGTTATTAATATCATTATTCATGACAGGCTTAAATACTGATGTAAAGGAGTAATTTTCTTTACTACTATGCATTCCTCTAAAATCAGTTAGTTGGACAAGGACAGAAATCTAGGTAACTTAGAGTGAATATTAAAAAAACAGCTGTGTTAGATGTGCCTGATAAGAAATCTGCATTGGTGCCTGAAAAAAAATCTGCATGCAGGATTAAAGAAAAGCCCTGGGATGTACCTCGGTCATTTATTAATATTTGTACTGAGTAATAAGAATAATTGCTGATATGTACTGAGCACTTACTATGCACTAGTCTTTGGGGTAAGTACAGTAGGTGCATTATTCCCATTTATTCTTATTATTTCATGGATAAAATTATATCTTCATTTTATAAGTGAAAAAAAATCAAAACGGAGAGATTTTACGTAACTGCCTGTGGGCAAATAGCATCAGTATGACTAGAACTCAGGTCTTCCTAATTCCCAAGTTCTTTCTGTAGATCAGAAGCCAGGAAACTTTCTGTTAAGAGCAATGTAGTAATATTTTGGGCTTAGTGGGTCATATCTCCTCTGTGGCAACTACTCAGCTCTACACTTGTAGAGCAAAAGCAGCCACTGACAACATGTCCAGGAATGAGCATGGCTGTGTTTCAGTAAAACTTTACTTAAGGACACTGAAATACGAATTTCATATAATTTTATATGTCATGAAATATTATTCTTCCTTTATTTTTTCTAACCATTTTAAAAATATGAAAATGATTCAGCAGAGGAAATGACAGAGAAGATGTAATATATACATGCGTGTGTGTGTGTATGTACACGTACACACACACAGACACACACACAATGGAATATTACTCAGCCATAAAAAAGAATGAAATAACGCCATATGCAGCAGCATGGATGGACCTAGAGATTATCATACTAAGTGAAGTAAGTCAGACAAAGAAAGACAAATATCATATGCTAGCGCTTATATGTGGAATCTAAAAATAATAATACAAATGAACTTACTTACAAAACAGAAACAGACTCACAGACATAGGAAATAAACTTATGGTTACCAAAGGGGAAGTGAGGGAGGGAGGGATAAATTGGGAGTAGGGGATTAACAGATGCACACTACTATATATAAAAATAGATAAACAACAAGGATTTACCGTATAGCACAGGGAATTATATTCAATATCCTGTAATAAACTATATTGGAAAAGAAATTTTAAAAGTATATATATATATATATATATATATATATATATATATATATATATATAAAACTGTATCACTTTGTAAAAAACTGGATCACTTTGCTGCACACCTGAAACTAAGACAATATTATAAATCAACTATAATTCCAAAAAAAAAACATTCTTAGCTCTCAGGTTAAAACAAAAACAGTGAGCTGGATTCGGTCAAGGGGCTGTAGTGTGCAAAACCTGCTCTGAACTAGTACTTTTCTACTTTAATGTACACACACATTAGCTGGGAGGTCTGGGGTGAGGTCTGGAAATTCTGAATTTCTATCAAACCCCCAGGTAATGTTGACGCTGCTGGGCCACAGACCACCACGCTCTGAAGAACAAAGCTCTACACTGTAATGCTCTCCTAAGCAATCTCTAAAGATGCTCATTTTCCTACACCCAGGGTTTTGGTTAATGACCTCACTGAAGCTCACAGTTGTCAAAGTTGGGAAGCTTTGAGCCCCCGCCCCCATTCTTATTGTTCCATATCTGATTTATCTCTCCAGAGGCTCTGCCTCCTTTCCATCCCCAATTCCATTGCCAATCACATCTTCCAAACAGTTCCCTAGTCTTCAGTCCCTTCTCTCTGAAGCCTCTCCTCTATTTGGCAATCTGGGACTTCTTTCTCTTTAAAGTAAAATAAAGCCCAAATATTTCCCTTCCTGACTCGCACTCATCTCAGTTGTGGCCCAGGGCATACAGAATAAGATTCAAATGTTAAGTTCTTCACAGTCTCACCTAACCTACCTTGCCATTCATCTCACATCATTTCCTAATGATAATCATGATAACAGTAGCCCCAAAGTTTTGTTAAGCTCTTATCATGTAGAAGGCACAAACACATTTCTTTTAACCATTGCTCCAGACTACTGTATGAAGTGAGTTCTATTATTCCTATTTTATAGATAAGGAAACTAAGACATAAAGAGCTTCAGGCACCCAAAGCTACAGAGCTCCTAAACAACAGATGTGAAGCCAGAACCCTGGCCTTCTGACCCGAGCCTGCAGCCTAACCGCTAAGGTGTATTTCCTCCCAAGGTCATTTCACACGCTCATCGCACTGAACTACTTGAGTCCCTAATGCAGGCCACGCATTTGCGGTGGCTCATCTCTGCCTACGACCTGCTTTACTGCCATCGTCGCCTGCCCCCTCCTCACTCAGCACTCAACTCACAGGTCACCCCTCTCAAAGTCTCCTTTGTCTCCCTCTCTCCTCATGGTACAGAGATGCCCCCAGAGTCATTATTTTTCTTGTGTCCATTTCCCCTACCAACACTGACCTCCCTTAAGGCAGGATCTCTGTTTATTTTTTTCTGGTACCCCCGTCAGTTAATACTATGCTTGGGAGGTAGCCGGTGTTCAATAAATATCTGACAGATGAACAAGAGGGTTGAGGAATGAATGAACGGGTGGGCAATCAATTTAACAAATCATCCTTAGCTGGATTTCCACATCTGTATAAAGAAGGGGTTGAATCAGATGAGTTCTAAATTATTTTCGTCAAAACCCATCATATATTTATTATTCATTCACGCCCTTATTTATTAAATGCCTACAGCCTGCCGGGCACAATTCTAGATCCTGAGCACAGACAGTAGCAGAGGGAGCAAAGTCCCTGCCAAAACTGACTTAAGGAGCACTCTTTTAGACAGATGTCCACATATGCATAACAAAAAAGACAGCTATTTACAGGTGGCATTTATAATTGTATTAATCAACTCATATATGTACAAGTAAAAATCAGTTCCTTCTGGTCTTCAAAGAATATGTATTGCCAATATGGCAAGAATATGGGATATTGACAAAAGGACGGAGGGGCACTTGAGTTTAGGTTGATTATAGTGTCCATTTGGGGCCTCAAAATTGCAGTAGTTTTGCATTTGACGTATTTAGTTGCTAGCAACCCATTCCTGAGTGTGCACTTACAGAAGGACACTGCAAATAAGAAAAGTAAAGAGATATGAAACAACTTTCCATGGCTTCAGAAACAGTTATCTTGTGGAGAAATGGAAAGTTATACTTGCTGAATTGCATATGAAAAGCACAAATGATTTGTTCATTCTATTTAAGTTTAAATTAAGTTCCAAGTATTGGATTATTTTAACAATAATCATCATTTTGCCTACTTTTCATTTTACTTACTGGTCATTTTTACTGCACATAGAATTGCAGTTACAATACAAATAGAAGCATTCTTATAGAAAAAATATAAATATATAACCTGAAATCCTTGTAAAATTTTCATAAAACCACAGTAAGATAAACTTGTAAATTAGTATTCAGACATTTAAAACAGCTGATAACTTGACAACCACAAATTCATAACAAAAACAGATATGAACCCAGGGGCCTAAGCATAGTGTTCGTTTATAACTCAGAATTTTCTTTACCCTGTTTAAAATTCTGCTTTACTTTAAGTAAATGTATCTGTATCAACTGTAATCTACTCCAACAATTCATTTAGCCTTAATGGTATCAATTTTGCTCAAGTGCAATGCAGTTTTCAAATAAATGGTCTGCTGTGGCTATCAATACCTATGTTTGTGAATGTAACTCATTGCCCTTTCTCTAAGAAAACCTAGAAATACAGAAATATATAATTTCTTATAGAAATCTTTTCTTATAGAAAACATAGCTAATGAAAAATAGGTAATGGAAAATAAAGGTTTTGTACTTGCAATAATTACAGTAAAATTATTTCTAGAAAGTGCTTAAGCATATTTATGAAATGGAATTGTCTTCAGCATAGTCTCAGACATAAAGTGAAAATAGATCACTATGCCCTTCCCACCAAGGAAGGCTAGAAAATGTTAGTAGAGATACACCCGGAGTCCTAGTTGCCTTTATTTCTTAAAAGAGTGTGTTTGTTAGTATGACTTACCCCCAGAGGGTTTATTAATATTAACAGAAGGAGCAGAATTTGGAAGATATCCTAGAACTTCAATATGCAAATAAATGACTTTAGCTAGTACCCTTGATTTAAAAATGAATGAAGCCTTTATCAGTCTATGCTCAGTCCTGCTCCAAGCACAAGGTCCTTGGCATTGGAGAGGAGTCTCCCCTTTACTGTCTCATCAGGGAGTGAATGCAAATGTGACTACATTGACTGAGGGTAGGCATTACACACCATATGGCCCTCTTCAACAGAGTCAACATGAGAAGGGTCTCTTTGCTGACACAGAACTAAGCAGGGAACAAGGTGAACACCTGGTCAGATAAAAATCCATCAGGATATTTGAATCGGCAGCCCAGTCTCCAAATTATTTGTAGGCATCAAGTCCGAGGTAAAATGAAATGCGCCCCTCTCGCATATTTCAGTAATTATCCTGGTGTTAGAATGTGCATGATATATCCCTGAATGGAAAAACCTTCTCAACTGGCCAGTATGACTTTTAATTCCACAGAAGGTGGTGATAAGGTGTGGTGAACAGCTTAAGAGATTAGAAATGGAGACACCCTGCCATTTCTTCAGCGGGCCCAGACCAGCCCAGTGTGGCTTTGGGGAACACCACCCTCCCTAGCTTTGTCTTGACCATTTGGAAAGATGCCAACGGTGACTACCGGGTTGCTGGCTACCCTTTTAAGCCCTCAGGTGGCTGGGAGGCCTTGGACTCTCCTGTGAAGGTAGAAAGAGAAGAGTGTTATGTGACAGGTCAATCTTTCGCCTTCTTTTCTCTCTGATCAGCACTTCTTTGTCCTTCTCATTTATACAGCAGAACTTCTGTATCAGCCGGGAAGGTGATGGCAGCAGAAGATTTCAAATCGTTGGATGCACCAGTAAAAGGCTGCTTATCAGTAAGTGCACCAGGCCATGGTAAGCTCAGCGAGCTCCTGTAATGAGTGCCCAAGAGCAGAGGGGAAACCTTGAGTGTGTAAAAAAGCAACCCAGCCTCTAAGCTTGGTCAGCCTGGGCAAGTGCTCAAGATGGCAATTTCAAGGCCAGACTAATGAGCTAATAAATTATAGTCACTTCACACGCAACATGGTATGATTTT
>NW_006774075.1:923363-925514 GCF_000442215.2 Lipotes vexillifer
TGCTGAGTTGGATCAGGTAGCAATCTAGACTAACCTTTAAAAGCTGATTTGAAATCTCCCAATAAGGTGGCCCGATAGATTCAGCCTCTGTTTTGGATATGAAGGCCTAAATTTTCAACCTTTTGTGTCAGAAATATCTCTAGAGCAGTAGCGATTTTGTCCCCCAGGGACATTTAGCAATGTCAGGAGACATTTTTAGTTGTGACTGCATGGCGGGGAGGGGGTGGTCAGGGATGCTTCTGGCATCTAGTAAATAGAGGTCAGGGATGCTGCTAAACATCCTACAGCATATGACAGCACCCCTCCCCATAAAAAAAA
Source organism: Lipotes vexillifer (assembly GCF_000442215.2). NCBI lineage: Eukaryota > Metazoa > Chordata > Mammalia > Artiodactyla > Lipotidae > Lipotes > Lipotes vexillifer. Next base: position 923,682 of record NW_006774075.1, read on the forward strand.
TTATATAGCCTAAAATGTCAACAGTACTGAGGTAGTATTGAGAAATCCTTCTCTAGGGCTTCCCTGGTGGCGCAGTGGTTGAGAGTCCGCCTGCCGATGCAGGGGACACGGGTTTGTGCCCCGGTCCGGGAAGATCCCACATGCCGCGGAGCGGCTGGGCCCGTGAGCCTGCACGTCCACAGCCTGTGCTCCGCAACGGGAGAGGCCACAGCAGTGAGAGGCCCGCGTACCGCAAAAACAAAACATGTAAGTCCACTTGCGTTCTACTGGGCAGGCCTTGGTCAAGTAAATCCACTACGAAGTCCTGTTGGGGTAATGAACTCGTCCTGTGAAAATGATTAAATGGAAAAAGGGATAAAATCATCATTATTTCCGGCAGAGAGCCCCATCATCTTGAATTGTGCAATGTGTCCTGCAGATGGGTAAGGTTTAACGAGCACGCCCAATTAGCTCTATTGCCTCCACCTAGGGTGAAAGTCATCACATTGTTTCAGTGCCTGAGGCTTCAAGCTCCCCTTAATCTGCCCCAATTCATAACAAAATTAAGCATCACTAAAGTAAGTCATTCCACTTTCTCTGGGAGCCCGATGGACTAGTGGGCTTATAAGCATGTGACAGAACAATGGTAGTTAGATTAACTACCAACTCTGTTCACTGAGCGCTCTCACTTCCAGATATCAAGGAAATAATCTATGAATAGTTGCTTTAATTATGTTTCTGTGTTTCAATTTAGCTAAGTCTACATGTTGGTGGAAAAAGCCAAAAAATGGCTAAAAGGATGTGCGTGTGTGTGTGTGTGTGTGTGTGTGTGTGTGTAGTTTTTCTAGATGGTTCTTTAAACAAAAAAATCATATATCTAGGCAGCTAAAAATAATGTCAAGAATGGGGCAGGGCTTCCCTGGTGGCGCAGTGGTTGAGAATCTGCCTGCTAATGCAGGGGACACGGGTTCGAGCCCTGGCCTGGGAGGATCCCACATGCCGCGGAGCAACTAGGCCCGTGAGCCACAAGTACTGAGCCTGCGCGTCTGGAGCCTGTGCTCCGCAACGTGAGGCCGCGATAGTGAGAGGCCCGCACACCGCGATGAAGAGTGGCCCCCGCTTGCCACAACTAGAGAAAGCCCTCGCACAGAAACGAAGACCCAACACAGCAAAAATAAATTAATTAATTAATAAACTCCTACCCCCAACATCTAAAAAAAAAAAAAGTTTAAGAATGGGACAGTTACACCATTTTACTATTTTCATCTTATAACAATACTATCTCTTCAGGAAAGATCTGCCACCATAGCAGAATTTCTGAAGACAGAATAGCGATTTAGATTTAATTTCCCCCTGAGCAAAATTGCATCCAACTTGGAAGAGGGTCAGAGTATCCTAACTCAAGTCCCAGGGCAGGACAGTTCCACTCGTGGAGGATTTCAGGGATTCAGCTAAAGTATATGACGTGATTTATCCTTACGCTTCTATAGAAACCATATGGTACCCGGAAGTTCTCAGCATGCTCAATTGAACCTACTGGGGAGACCAGTCATCTCCCTTGCTGACTCCCACATTACACTTCCTATAAAAGGTTAGGGCACTTGTGGGTAATTTCAGCATGAATCCAATCCCTAGAGCAACACATGACAATCAGGCTGTCTGACAAGCACACATGGTCCCCCACCCTTCCATGTCACCTGTTACTGTGTTACAACTACATGGAACAAGAACTGGCCTTTTTCACTATGGCGATTGGGATAGGCATTGAGTGGCCACATTCCCTGCCTATCCAAAGGCCCCCTGTGCTTTTTATGCAGTGATGAGATGCCCACCGCAGAGGACTCTCCCGAAATC
>NW_006774075.1:925686-940974 GCF_000442215.2 Lipotes vexillifer
GGTGACACCAGCCCTAAAGGTGTCCAAGTGAATACTTTAACTAATAGGCTATTTTGAGGACTTTGGACAAAGAAATGGGTGTGAGGATCCTGACCAATAAAGATAATGAGCATTTGCACTGTTAGATGCCATTTCCAACTAAATCCCGCCCTCTGGCCAGTAAGAAAAGGGCTTGAAAAAAAATCCAACAACAAATCTGCTGAGGAAGCCAAATGGGTCCACCTTCCACAACCCCTTCTCTCCCCTGCTTTTTTGGGGGTTTTTTTTGAATAGCACCAGGAAGAAAAGCAGAAGGAGCAGGGGTGGGGGCAGTTTTTCTTCCAGTTAAAACATAGTGGGACAGAAAATTCTGAATATCCATTCGGCAACAATTGTCAAATTCTACTGTATGTTGTGGGTGAGGCAAAGCATGGCTGAAAGGGACTGAAGCTAGGTTTGTCACCTAAGCATAGCATGTTAGGACCATGAGGTCACCTGGCCCAACACCTTCATTTCAGAGAGGAGAAAACTGAAGGTCAGAGAGGGTGAATGATTCACTCAACCAATTCTCTAGTAAGAACACCAGGAAGCGAAACTTCCAATTTCATCCTGTTGCCTCCCCTCACTGGTCCACTATTTCAAGTCCATTGCTTAGATCTCTCTCGAGTCTACCATCTCTGAGTTCAAAGCTGTCCAAGACAATTTGACAGTCTAAAGCAACCGATGCTTCCCAACTCCCAAATCCAAACTGGGAGTTGGAACTTGAGGTTGGCCCTCCCTAGCCAGGAAGATATTTTTTCTGACTCTGAGCAATCCCAAATGTCAATACAAGACTCCCAATTTGCCCAGGGCTTACTGCAGGAACTTGGTCCACTGAGAGCATATGGCCTGCTGGGCACCTGCACATATAGATTATAACCTTGACTGAAGGCCAAGTAGAGGAGGTGATAAAGGCAATTGCCATTAGTCTGTGCCTTTTACCTTTTCCATTTCAATTGTCTCTTGCTCTTACCTGAACCCACAGGAAAGCTGCACAGCAAGAAACACTAAAAAAAAAAGGGAGGCCTCTTAAGCTCCAGGGACTTGAGCTCCTAGCCGCAAATTTCCTTTCATTCAAAAGAATGATCTCCACCTTTCTTCTCAGCACAACACTTAGCATGCCCATGGGGGGGGTGGCGGGGGGCGGGAAGTGTTTCTCACCAGGAATAAGCTGCAAGGTATATTTGAAAACTGAGATTTTTGAATTGCAATTGGCATCTCTCGGTGCCTTTCAGATGGGGGCCATCTAACTGCAAAGTGACATTTTGTGATCAGGACTTGGTGGAGACCCAGTGAAAAACTACAATCAGTCAGTTTCTAAAACACAGGCTCAAGAAACTAGGACCTAGCATTAAACCTAGACAATCTTTCATGATTGTTCATCAAAGGAAAATCACGAGAGACATTCAGTTTTCAAATTATTCTCCCTCGCTAGCCGCTCTTATTGCTATTACCATGTGCAATATCATTCTTTACCCACTGCAGGAATCTTTTGTGAGCAAAATACCATTGAAAATCTTTACTTTCAAATCCATTCACTCCTGGCAAGAAGCAGTCCTGGATGAACTTTCGGATGCCCAGCTCAGTAAAGGAGTGACCTTTGGTTGATCTAATTTACTTGTCTCTTTTATCCACATATGATTTATATTACATGTGTATTTAAGTAATGCCTTTGTCTTCTAGCACCTGTAAGCCCTTCATAATCATTAATTAAGCCTCAAGTCCATTTGAAATAACAGATTTCTTTGCTTTGTAGAGATGGAGAAATTCTGGAAGGATTGTGGGTCCATGTGGAGACAGTCTTGACTCAAGCCCCAGAGGGAGATCGGTACATTTCCCAACCTCTCCAGGCAGCCTAACTGTCCATAAATGTGTGGCCATAATATTAAGTCCCTACTAACCACATAATTGCATTTATGAACCCAGGCAGTTCTGTATTCACTCCTGGGTGCTCTTGGAAAGTTGGCCAAAGAGATGAGGGTATTGGAGCATGGCTAGAGTGAGGAAGGGCCAGCCAGGGAGGAAATACTGAAGTTTTTGATGGCTTGATCTTCTTGAAACAAATATTCTTTATAACATGGTCAAGCAACTGTGAAGAATCCATCAGAGAGGGATGAAGCTGGAGGCCAGGGGCCCAGTTAGGATGTCTTTATAGAGTGAATCCAGAAAGTACAGTGGCTAAGGGCACAAGTTGGGTTTTTTTTTTGTTTTTCTTTTTTGGCTGTGTTGGGTCTTCCTTGATGCGCATGGGCTTTCTCGAGTTGCGGCGAGCGGGGGCTACTCTTCGTGGTGGTGGCGGGCTTCTCCTTGCGGTGGCTTCTCTTGTCCCAGAGCACGGGCTCTAGGTGCGTGGGCTCAGTAGTTGTGGCACACAGGCCCTAGAGCTCAGGGGCTTCAGTAGTTGCAGTGAGTGGTCTCAGTAGTTGTAGCTCACAGGCTGTAGAGCGCAGGCTCAGTAGTTGTGGCACACGGGCTTAGTTACTCCGAGGCATGTGGGATCTTCCCAGACGAGGGCTCTAACCCATGTCCCCTGCACTGGCAGGTGGATTCTTAACCACTGCGCCACCAGGGGAGTCCCTCAGGGCACAAGTTTTGACATCAGTCAGCTATGGGTTGGAATGCTGGCTTTGTTACTCACCAGATGTGTGGGCAATTTATTTCCCTTTTTGAAGACTCTTGTTTTCTCATCTGTAAAATGGGACTAACAAAAGTCCCCCATAGGGCTGTGGAGATTCTATAAGATAAATGTAAATCACTCAGCACAATATTCAGTGCAAAAAATGTTCAGTTATACTTGCAAAACCTGAAATAACGCTTACACTTGCTGGGCACTGTTCTGTTACTCGTTAAATCCTCACAGCAGCTTGAGAGGCAGTGTTATATTTTGCCTCCATTTTGCAGGTGAAGAAACTAAGGTACAGAGAGGATTTGTAACTTAAGTTATGGAGCCAAGATTCGAACCCACACACTCTGTCTCCAGAACCTGTGCTGCTTATTACTCCTCTAATAATAGCAATTAGTATTGATTACTAAGGCCATAGATCTGGAATGGAGACAGATGGAGGACTGCGTGCCTGGCAGGACGTAGGGATGACAGGAGAAGGGATGATCCAGACCGGTTCCCTGCGGTTTTGACTTGAGCGATGGTCCATGGTATCTCTCACAGTGGTGGGTGGTGGGGAATACAGAAAGAGGAACAAGTCTTATATACCCGTAGAACATTCAGATATAAATGGTTAATAGGCGGGTGCGTACATGGATCTGGAGTTCAAGGCAGAAATTAGGGTGGGTTTTATAAATTTGGGAGTCATCAGAAAATACTTGGGAACGGGAGTCCTGTGAGTGGATGAGATCACACACACAGTGTATGGGGTGAGAAAAGAAGAGGACTAAAGAGGATCCCTTTGGGGCGAAGCAGGGGGGCTCCAACATTTAAGGGTTGAACAAAGAAGGGTCCTTAAAGGAGCACAAGAAGGAGTGGGTGGAGAAGGAATGTGCTTGCTGAAAGCCAAGAAGCAAGAGGGCTTCAACAGTCTTTCTCTGATTTAAAACTAGATTTTTTTAAATTAGGGAAAATATTTTATCTTACCCCACTTACCTCTTTAGGGTACCATTCCCCAACCAAATACAAGGAATTTAAGTGTAGATGGATTAGTGCCATGCCAGCTCATTTCCTGGGAAAATAAAAAACTCACATCATGGGCTAAGGGGAGGTCAGCTTGTCCATCCCTCTCTCCATCTCTGACTGTTAAGGACTCATCTATTCTTCATCTCAAAGACTGCCATGTCCATGAAGCTCTCCCACGCACTCTAGTTGGAATTTAAACCATGTTCCTTTGTGGTTCTAGAGAATTCCAGACATATCTATACCACATTTTTTTGGTCTAATTCATGTCACAGTTGTTCGCACAACAGTTCAATCACTTGCTAGACCAAAATTTAATCGATGGCAGGACCACATCTCTGCCTTTCTGTATCACTAGTGCTTGATGCTGTGTCTGGCACATAGTAGGTGCTAAATAAATGCTTGTGGGCCATGAATCAATTTAAATCTTAAAAAAAATTTTATTTATTTTATTTTATTTTTTATAAATTTGAATTTAAATTTTTAGTGAACGTAGCCTAACGGGTACATTCAAGTCAGTCACCATCTTGCTTCTGGCTTCACCTTTTATGCACTGTACCTCAGTGCAAAAATACGGTATCAAGTTTCCATGTCTGTAAAATTAATGAAATAGCGCTAGTGGGAATTAAATGAGATTATAAACGGAAGGTACTTAGAACATAGCAAGCATCCAATACCCGTTAGCTATTAAGTGCCAGGTTCTCAGCTCAATGACTGGCCAAGCCCCTCTGGGGAGGGTTTTAGAAATTCCTTGCTGTGTTTGGATTTCCCGTGGGCCCCTCACAGACCCAGGGGTCCTGGTTCCCAACCTATTCCTTTAACTCCTGTCCTGTAGCATTTATAGCCTGACTGTGACAGCTAATTTTGGAACTGTAATGCCTCCTGTCATCTTCCATAAATTTGACATAAATAAATCACAAAATACCCTTTTTATATCGCTTTTTATCTTGCCACGCTCCTTGTTTCTTTTGGAAAGAGTTTTTATGGCACATGCACAGTGTAAATCCACCCGGCAATAAAGCATGCCAAGCAAGCGTGTAGAACAGGCACCTGAGAGGAAATTACCCGCCATTTGCAGGGCTGCACACAATTACCAGCAGGATGCTGTGGAGTGAGCCTATTCGGCGTGCCGCTCTGTCCTCCTCACGCATGATTTGCACAGCCCTTGTAAACAACATTGTCACACAACACAGAGGGGACCCACTGGTCTGCGTCTTCATGCCAGCCTCCTCCGGTGGCAACGTGAAGTCCTGACTTTGCATGGCATCTCCCCCGCCTGCTTCCCTGAAGAGGTCCTTTCCCCTTACAGCAGCAACGTCCAGTAGAACCTTCTGCAATGATGGAAATGTTCTGTACAGATACGCTCGCTATCCAGGATGGCAGCCACAAGCCCCATATGCAGCTACTGGACACTTGACATGTGGGTTGTGAGACAGAGGAACTAGATTTTTCAATTTGAGTGTAATCAATTTAAATGTAAACTCCACCTGATAATTCTGTAGCTGAAAATATATACAATGTTGGATTGACGTAGCTAATACTTCATTTCAAATGTTTGCATCTATAAGTGAAATGATACATGACTTACTTTTCTCGCATTATCCTTATACAGTTTTTGAATGAAGATTACGCTAACCTCAAAAAAAAAAAAAAAGTCAATAGCCGCGAGGGGCTAGTGGCTACCACAGGGACAGCACGGCAAAGATCGTGTGACCTGTCTTCCTTTTCAGATACCTTGTTCCATACTTCTCCAATTTCGAACACCAGGAATCATGGTGAGTATCCACCAAGTACTTTCTCATGTGGCTGCTCTGCTTTCACCCTAACGGTGACCCTGCAGGGTAGTTATTAAGATCTCCATCATTTAAAGGAGGCCCCTGAAGTTGAGAGATTTTAAGTGACAAGTCTGAAGTCTCTCTGTGATGGAACAGAGACACGCAGCCAGGTCTGTCTGTCAAAGCTTTGCTGCCCTCAGAGTGGTGTTCAGACCAGGCATTCTGGCTTCAGGTTATTATAACTGAATCATTAGGGCAACCTTTGTATGAATTTGTTAGCACTGCAGGGTTCAATACCTAGCTCTGCAAAGCTCTCTATCCGGGGATGGAGAGAGCTAGCTTCTCATCGCACCCTACCGCCCACTAGCTGCAGGTGTGAGGCCATGCACTTCCAGACACATCTCTCCATGTGTGTGTACAGGCTTGTGGCTGCCTCACAGGTTTGCTGGGAGCACTTGAGAGATCCATTTGAGGATGTGCTAAAGAGTAAAAGCGCTGCACAAACATAAGGCCTTGCAATGAAAGGAAACTCTGATGAATCCTACCGCACCCTATTTATTTCCAGCCTAAGTTGCCACAAAATCCATGTGCAATATCATTACCCACATCGATATTTACTGAACACCCCCGAAAGCCTACATTCTGTGCAGCAAAATTAAAGGAATGCATCCTGTGGCTTTTTTGTAATACCAAATTAAAGCAATGACTATCCACAGCAGAAAACCCACCCCACCGTGCACTGATTATTAACATGTTAATTTCTATGTCCCAGCTTTTGAAAATGATTCTGGGAACTACTTATTGAATTTTTAATTTGCAGATTATCTACCAAATTGGCTGCAATGGCTCTGAGCAATGGGGCCCACATGTCAGTTGAGCAGGTAAAGCAGATGGATGCAGACAACAGCGGCTCAAGTTCTGATGAGTCTGCCTACCCAGGACCTGGGCCCCTTACTGGCTCCTGAGAGCTTCGTGTTCAAGAGAAATAATAATGTATTTCCCATATGTGTGTATCAGGAGGGGAAGAGATATTAGAATCCTCCCCTAAAGAGGTTTCTAAAAATCATTCCACAGTCTGAACCTCTAAAGTCATTTACCAAGCTTATCTTTTATTATGCAAAGCCTCCCTCTTTCTTTCTTCCCTTCCCTCCATCCTCCCTCCTTCCTTGCACTGGGAATACCACATGGAATAAGGCAGACCTGTCTCTGCTCTCACAGAACTCACAGTTCAGCTGAAGCCTGTGGACCCAAACAGTATGTGACACAACAGTGTGACAAGATCTACGTATGAAAGTGTACAGGAATCCCTAGCGCAGAGACGCCGAGGAATAATACCAAAGAAGCCTTCCTAGAAAAAGCAAATTAAAGGGAGAGCAGGAGACAGTCAAACGGGTGAAGGGAGAGAATATTTCAGGCTGTGGGAACAGCAGAAGAGAAGAACCGGAGGTGGAAGGAGGTGGTCCTCCACCAGGGCTGCAGATTCCAGCCCCGCCCCCTCGCAGGTGCAAGCAGAAGAGCGCCAGCAGCTGAAAGCCTCCCCCTCCAAATCAGGCAGGAGGCAGAACGGTCCCCAAAGCCCTTAAGCACCACTTGTTAGCCATTTGTCCTCCAGAAAGCGACTTACCCTTTCTAAGCCCCCTCAGATCACTGGAGCTCTCGCCTTCACCTGGAGTACCTTCAGCTCTCTTTTTCTTCCCCGTTCATTCTCTACTCACTCTCTTATATACACAGTCATCTTTTTCTTCTACATACCTTATTTCTGCAACTAGATCATAACAACTTATTCCTAATAATAAATGCCTTTCCTAAAGTAAAAACTACTGCGACTTTGCATTTGCCCAGAACTTTGTACCTTGCAAAGGGGTTTCACCGGAGGGACTGTTATAGAGATCGGCAGCGTAATCCCCTCAGTCAGTAGGGCAACTATTAAGATCCTCAATTTACTGAGGAGAGCGCTGTGCTTTGGAGAAGCACAGAAGCTATGTGACGTATCTGAAGCAACACAGCTGCTTCATGGTTGAGCTGATACGAGGACTCAAGTCCTAGAGCCAAGATTAGATCCTTGATAAATGTTTGGTAAGAGTCTTACCGAACATTAAATGGCTGACATTTTAAGTGCTTACTGGGTATGTTGTGCTAAAAACGTTGTATGTATGAAGTACATTAAACTTAAACTCATTGTATGAGGCAAGGGCTACCATTACGTGCTTTATTACGGACAAGGAAACTGAGCCACAAGGATGTTAAACAGTTTGCCCAGGCTCGCTAAACTAGCGATGCTGCTGTGATCCACGCCTAGATCCACCCCACAGCATGTATCCAGAGCCTCTAGGCACTCTGCTTCTCTTGATGACAAAATTTCTTTTACACTTGTTAGGAATCCTCCAGTGCTGGGAAGAACACCAGGAATGCTGAAGAGGCTCAATGAATATTTATTTATTTATCTTTAAAACAGCTTACTCTCTTGCAGGAATTAAAAGTTTCTTGACAAGTTCGAAGGCTTTGATTGTTTATTTCTTCCAAATTCCCATAACGATCACGGCTGCCCATGAATCAGCTTTCTCTAGTATCTCTTTACATGCATTCCCAGCCCTGGACTGGGGACATTCTGCTATTGTATTTCTCTCTGCTGCTGGGTCACCCATCGGACCCACCCACGTTGGCTCTCCCAGACATACACCTGCCTCAAGAGCAGCCTCTCAGCATAAATCACACACTCTCAGCAGGAGGCACTTTCAGTACCACTTGCTCAAAACAGCCTATTATGTCCCTTAATCTTCCCCCCCGCCCCCCCCCCCCGGCAGGTAGATTATAAAGAATTAGCTCCCGAAATTGTGGAGACTGAGAAGTCCCGAGCTCAGCAGCAAGCAAGGTGGGGATTCAGGAGAACGAGGGGTGTGGTTCAAGTCTAAATCTGAAGGCCTGAGAAATAGAAGAGATGATGGTGTAAGTTCAAATCTAAGTCCAAGTCTGAAGGCAGGAGAAGAACAATGTTCTAGGTCAAAGACACAGGAAGCAAACTCTCCCTTCCTCAACGTTTTTGTTCTATTCAGGCCATCAATGAATTGGATGAGGTCCATCCATGTTGGGGAGGACAATCAGCTTTACTCAGTCTACTGATTCAAATGTTAATCTCATCTAGGAACGCACTCACAGACACACCAGAATAATGTTTAGCCCAAATATCTGGGTACCCAGTGACTCAATCAAGTTGATACATAAAATTGGCCATCCATTCCAGCAATTTGAAGCCGATATTTATCTTCGATTATTCTCTTTGGAAAATCCCATTGCACTGAATTTAAAATTTATTTTGGACCTTTCCTTGGTCCCTTTTTCTCTTCCCATAGAGATGAGGAAACAATTCTCCTTAACCTTTTGAAAACAAACAACAGACAGCAAAACCATGACACGAGATACAGATAGATACATGCTAGCTACCGTGAATATTCTATGGGATTGTTTAGTGTGTGACTGTCCCACTTCTCATTGACCAAAAGCAATGTGGACTGAGGAACACGTAGACAGACTTCTTATTTTACGAGATATCCTTTTACCTCTGGGTCTAAGAATTCCTACATCAGTCTGCAGCAGACTGGAGAAAAAGCTTAAGTACAACAAATTCCAACTCACCATAGCAGCCATCATTCAATAAGACAGGAAACCAAACGATACACTCAACCCTTTTCCCACGGCTGCAAAGGGCGGAGGTGATCCCGTTGCAAATTCCTCAGCCTTTGCTACTGGAGCTGAGATTTAATGGGTTAATGATGGACCCTGAAGTCAGATGAACCTGGCAACTCCCAAACCTGCTATTTTGCAACTTAGCAGAAAGCAAGCTGTTAGCCACATGTCCTGGCCTAGGCCCTCCAATTTTTCAAATCATGATTTGTATGCTTGGCTGCTTTTGTCTGGGATAGGCACTGTAATGTGTGCTGATATGAGGGGGTAGGCAACCATGGGGAAACACTACCTGGAGGTTCAATTAACAAGCTTGATTTGACCCTCAGAGAATGGCAGATACAATTCGTGGAGTCATATGCTATGTCTTTTCCCTCAATCAACTTATTTTCACAGGTGTTTACTAATCTATACAAAATGTGTTACCTGCAGCTGAGGGACCTCGGGTCACCACTTTATGTACATCCTTTTCTTCCTGGCTCAATGGAAAGAACAGCAGGTTGGTATCTATTTGGTCTAGTGTCAGTGACTATGATTTTGGTTAAGGGTCAAAAGGCTTTTATACCCCAGGTTTTTTTTTTTTCTTTGTAATTTTTCTAAAATGAGAAAAATGGTACCACTTCAGTCTATTTCTTAGTATCCTCCTCATGATATATTCTGCTCTGATCTGCAGCATAGTACAGCTGCACTGGCTGTTAAAACATTAAGACACTTCTATGCCGGCTACTTGGGTGCAACATTGATCACGCTATGACATGATGCAACCTCTCCTGGATGCAACAGCTAAGAGGGGGGCGCCTAGCACAGCACAGTGCAGGGGGCTCCACCATTCTGCTCTGGGCTGGACCTGGGTCCATTTTGATTGGTCATTGCCCTAGTTTTTGTACCTGTGGTTATCTATTCCAAATAGTATCTCAGGATATATGGGATAATCAATGCAAGAATCCTAACAGATTTTTGCAAGGTTCCAAGGTTCCATATAAATTTAAGATAGTATTATAGTAATAACTCATGTAATCAATACGGTTGGGGCATAGTATGTTCAGAATGACCTAATTCGCTAATTTACTCAAGGTTAACCCACTTCTGCAGGGAGATTGACTGAAGCAAAGGACCTTTCCTCAAACAATATAGAGGACGGCACCTTGGACCTGCATTTCAGACATTTGACTTTAGTGATCGAGCTTTTCTCGAATTCATATTTGTAGCAGAAAATAGGACTTCTTCACCAAATACAAAATCCGTCATCTGGACCATCATATATTCTTAGAAACAGCATGCTAGGCCTGCTGAGTTGCTGATCTCCAATGATGTGGTTAAGCAAGGTGGAAGAGCTAAAATTCATCCTCCCCACATGACACAGGAATAAAGGCACAGACATTTAAAGAAATAAAGTAAAATTTGAAATGTAAAACGTCAGAGGTGGTGCTTAGGAATAATGAAACTGTAAGAAGTTAAACACAATCAGGTTTAAAGAGATAATGATAAAAATGAAAATCTGAAATCTCTTGCCAGTAGAGTAAACCTAGTCTAGGAAAATGAATTCAATATTTCCTGCAAATAAACAGTGGTTTCTAAAAATAGAAAACACAGATGTGAAAGCCAGAAAGTTTCAGGGGATCGTAGGTAGTGATGGTCAAAATATGACTTTTTTGTGATTCTGTGAAATTACAGATGAGGGATTGCAACCCTGAAGGTAACTGAGATTTTATTAAACCGACAGACTATATTTTAATACATCCCTGATGAAATATACCTGTGCTCACTTTTCAGACATAATCTGTATGAAAGTGCTTTGTGAAGCACTAAACCAGTGTATCTTCAAGTGGATTGCAAAGAATCAGACCTGTGAGACACTTAGTGAAAAATCAAACTACTATTTCACACCGTTTCTCTGTTAGATATTCACAATGCTCATGAATCTATTAAAGGCTCTGAAAAGTCCTGCAATATTTTTTTAAATTCCTTTAACTTTTTTTTCTCTCTTTAATCAATAGTTCCCAAATTTACCTGAGCAGAGAAACCGTTTTTATTTGTCACAATTTGGGGGATGTTACATTAGAAAAATATAAGGAATTATCATTTTGCTACTGGAAGATTTTTGAAACACAAATATTCTGTGTACATCTTCAGGTGTCTGATCCTAAGGGTGCTCAAAGGCACCCTCTCAGGCTTCACCTGCGACTTCCTATCTGTACCAGCGATGTTGGTTTGAGGGTCTTTCAGCTGCTGGTTAAGTGAAGATGAACTGCATTATTACTCAATTGCAGTGATTCTACCCACTGTCAATTCCCTAGAGGATCAGATAAGTCCTCCCACTGTGGTCTTCCCGGGCTCAAGATGCTGGCTCGCAAGCTTCCCTAATTGCTTCACCCCCCTCACTTCCTACCCTGCATTTTTATCACTGGCAGGTGTTAGCAGGAAGCGCAGTCCTGTGGCCGAAGGAGGAGAGAAAATTTAGAGCAAGCGCCTTCTTTTAAGGAGAGCAGCCTTAGCAAAAATGTTACAAATTAGCTACAATTTACAGGTTCTCATTCTTTCCTGATTTCTTCAGGTGCCTGTGCTTGGCTCTCCAAAGGCTTTTAAACTTTATTTTCCTTTCTTTGATTATGCTGGTAGAAAGATGGAATTCTAAAGGAAACGCATCATAAAATTTATATTTGGGCAGTCTTATCAGCATTGGACATACGTAATCTTTCATTGCAAAGTTTTTGCTATGAAATTGCACACAAATTCGTTTCTAAAAAGAGAGACAGAGACAGAGACAGAGAGAGGAAACCCTCTATGTTTTTATGGTGTTTGATGTCTATTTTTATGTTTCTTAAAGATAAAGCATTTATTCTATGCATGATTTGAATTTTATGCATCTCTTCTTTTTGCCTTAACGGAAGTGAATTCTTATTGCATAGCCAAATTTTACACTCAATTTATACTGCAGAGTAACTCCCTTCCTCCAGATGGGACTATAAACCAGTAGAAAGAAGTTTTTTAAGTGTTACTAATTGAATATAAGGGATCTACTTCTGAAAGGAAATCAAAGGCTCAGGGGAAAGCACAGAACATTATTGGTAAAGGACACTAATATCCATAAAATAAAATAACAAAATTGGTGCCGGGGTGGCTTGGTAACCAGGTTGGGTTGGTAACTTTGAAGGCACTGCATCGCCAAGTCACAGAAAGGGCAGCATATGGGGGGAATGCAGAGGAGGAAAGGCTGGCTTACTTGGTAGAAAATATTTCTCCAGCTTCTTTGAAAGCTATTGAAGATCAAAGATAAGGGCTTCTAATGGCCTGGAAGATGAAAGGGGGAAGAATAACTACAAAGCTGTGGAAAGCAGGCCCAAGTATTAGATAGATCGAGAGGGAAAAACTAGTTGCATCAGGACCACTATTATCAAGGATCCAATAATGATAACATGGAAAAAAACTTCTTTGCTTAATGTATGTGTGTATGTGTGTATGTTTCCCCACAGAACACCTGTGATAGGGCTTCCCTGGTGGCGCAGTGGTTGAGAGTCCGCCTGCCGATGCAGGGGACACGGGTTCGTGACCCTCCGTGGAGCGCCTGGGCCCGTGAGCCATGGCCGCTGAGCCTGCGCGTCCGGAGCCTGTGCTCCACAACGGGAGAGGCCACAACAGTGAGAGGCCCACGTACCACAAAAAAAAAAAAAAAAAAAAAAAAAAACACCTGTGATAATGCTGTATGCAAGCAGAACAGACAACTGCCAGGGCACCCAAAATAATATAATAACAATAATAGTACCACCTCATAATATTTGTTGAGTACTTACTATGTCCCAGGAAGCTGTGCTAAGCCCTTTGTAATGTATTTTTAAATTCTCTCAGAAACGCTTGAGGCCAAAACCCTGTCTCTAGTGGTCACATGAAAGGTGCTAAATACATATTCATTGAATTAATAAACATTGCCTTGATGTGGTTACCATTATTCTTCCTCTTTCACATACGAGAAAAATCAATTCTCAGAGATCCTTGAAGAGGTGAGGGAACCATACAGCTAGTAGTTGCAGAGGCTGTCTTGCACCCATGACTGTCTTTGTCTATGTTTTATTTCAGTGATACTGCCTAAATTGGGACAGAGGCACACATAATCTTTCCTCACAAAGGTTACGGGGGATGGGGTCTCAGGATCTGGAGCCATGGCTGTAGAGACAGTGCAAAGCCAGGAGAGAGGAAACAGCATGGTTATAGGACAAAGAACCACCTAGTTTGATTTTGGGGTCCATTACAACTAACTGCTGACCTCAGTTTCCTTATCTGCGAAATGGGGAAATTGAAATCCATCTTATTCAATTGTGAAAGTTTGAGGTTATGCAGACAAAGTGGTATTTACGTGTTCAAAGTTGGTAAACATTATTTTTATTCTGTGTAACAAAAATAGCAATCCCAGCTGCCTGGAGTTTGTTGGGTGGCATTTCATTGTATGACTATGTGAAAATAAGAACCACTGGGCCCTTGGTTTCTTCATCAGTTTCAAATACTGAGTTAAACTATGAAGGGTTTCTAGGGTCTCTTCCTGATCTCAGCTGTGCTATTCACTCCTAACAGCATCACAGTTAATAGTGCAGGTGCTAGAGCCAGGCTTCCCAAGTTCAAATTCTTGCTCAGCCACTTAAAAGTTGTGCAATCTTGCACACAGAACTTAACCTCTTAATGGCCTTCATTTCTAATTTCTAATATGCAAATAATGACATAACAGTCTCAGTTTCCACATCTGTAACACATGAATAATGATAGTGACTACTGGGTACAGTTGTTGTGAGGATCAAATAAATGTTAGCAGTGATGATGTTTGTCACAAAGATGATAATGGTCCTTTATCAGACAGCTTTTGGAGTTTGAAATTCTCACCATACACGTACATCAGGTTTGGTTAAGCAGATATGAGACATCCAAAAAAATGAAGTTCAGAATTTGGAATGGCTGAACAAGAGGGTAGGTAAGCTTTGATGTGGGGCAGGAAAGAGGAACCATGGAACTTTTGTCATTAAGCAAAGAAGGCTCCTAAAATGTAATGGTTCTGCTAAAAACAGCCCCACAATAAGGTGGGCTTGGGACCCTGAAGAGAAGGATGGTTGGTCTCCAGAGTGAGATGCTCTGAAGGAGAAGTAAGGTATTAAAAAAAGAGTGGGAGTGAGGGTTGGGCTGTTAACTCCTTCACAAATAGCTCTCTCTTGGATGTGAGATGGACAACTTTCACTCACCAGACGAGATCTAATGTATATTTCATATAATGGTCTAAATGAATCATTTATCCAGACAGCCTTTATGGTAGCTATTATAGACTGAATTGTGCCTCCTTAAAATTTACCTGTTGAAGTCCTATCCCTCAAGGTGACTGTATCTGGGGCCAGAGCCTTTAGGGGGTAATAAGGTTAAAGGAGATCATAAGGACAGGGCCCTAATCTGATAGTACTGATGCCTTTATGCGAGGAGGAAGAAACACCAGAAATATGTTCATGCAAAGGGGAAAAGCCATGTGGGGACACAGGGAGAAGGCGGCCACCTGCAAGCCAAGAAGAGAGGCCTCAGAAGAAACCCACCCTGCTGGCACCTTGATCTTGGACTTCCAGCCTCCAGAACCCTGAGGAAATAAGTTTCTGTTGGTTAAGCCTGAAAAGAGCAAACTGACACAGTAGCTGTAAGAACATGTAGGCTTAGAAAAGTCCCTCTGCTTAAGTGTTGAAGAATAAAGAGGAAAGCCAGAAGGAGTTATAGAAGGAGAAAGAAGAGAAGGAGGAGGAAGTGCAGAAGAGCAATGTTCCTCAGCGTCTGTTCTGGACCACAGTATAAAATCATCACTGCTGAAAAATCTTCCCATGACCCTCTGCTGAGGATGGAGTTTGCCTGTCTACAGAGCTCAGCCGCACGAGAGCTGCTGCCTGGCTCCTACCGCCTTCTGCGTGTACGCTAAAACCACGAGGCTCTGTCATCCAGTAGCTTCCCTGGCCATTGCCTTCTCTGAAATTAAGCCCAAAGCAAAATGATATTTTATTTATTTATTTACTATTTAATTAATTAATTTATTTATTTATTTTTGCGGTACGCGGGCCTCTCACTGTTGTGGCCCCTGCCGTTGCGGAGCGCAGGCTCCGGACGCGCAGGCTCAGCGGCCATGGCTCACGGGCCCAGCCGCTCCGCGGCACGTGGGATCTTCCCGGACCGGGGCAC